>NC_133330.1:83190931-83473431 GCF_042186555.1 Aquarana catesbeiana | reverse complement strand
TGATTCGGCTTAGTCATGCCCTCTTGTGTTGCTTGACTTCACACAAATTCCTAGGGTGTGCTCTTTGGCATAAAGTGCAGATGTGAAGTAGACGGCATTGGCTGAAGTTGCAGGACCCATAATTGAAGTTGTTACAGATGGCTGCCCCTCCCACGGTTCGGACTGGGCGTCCGAGTTTGTCCACCTGGGGCGTTGGTTCAGGGATCGACTGGCCCTGTACTGTACCTGAGGTAGAGGGGAACTCGAAGGGCCGTCTGATCGCCGTATTGGCGCACCAGGTGGCAGTGTGGGTGGAAGACTGGCAAATTGCACACAGAGGTGAGCGTAAGCCGGCAAAGTGGCGGCAAAAGAGCTCTGTGTCCATGAGACTCCAATCTGTCGTGATCTGGAATTGTGAGAATCTGGCGGCGGCCTTGGCTGAGAAGGAACGATGATAATCGTAGAAGGCGAAACCTCCATACTTGTGGCCCAAGTCTACCACAGTATGGAGGTATAAGTCCAGCTCTTCCCGCCTGCTAGGGGTGGCTGAGCACAAGACATCTCTGAGCATGCCAAAGGCCAGGGTAAATTCAGGGACTGATAGCTTGCGGTTCAGCCTGGGGTCTTTGGCTTTAAGGACCACCGATATGTCGCCCCAGGAGTAGGCCTTATTTTCTGCCAAATCATGCACGGAGATAAGGAGAGAGGCCAGGTTGACGTCCTTGCCGTCCAAAATGTCCTTCCTGATACTGGTTGGGACCAGGTGGGAGGGTAGACAATGGCGCTTGAGCCTGAGGTACCTGTAGGAAGAGGTGTCAAGGTCTGAGTTGCAGTTGGGTCGGGGACAGCCGTGGCCGGTCGGGCCTCCAGAAGTGCCACCCTGGCTTGGACGTCTGCAACTGAGGTGGATAGAGATGACACCATCGTGTGTAATTGTGAGATGGCCGATGATATGGACTGGAGGGATGCCTGTTGGGTACTGGGTCCTGCTGCTGGTGGGGGGAAGAGGAGTTTGAAGAGCTCGCCTTTCCTCGCTGTGGCGGGGAAGGGGACACCTCTGCGTCTGAGCTCTGCCATCAGTTTGGGGATAGTCCATCCCCTGAGGGATTGCACGCTGCCGCTTTCTGAGACCGGAGTAGGTGATAGAGGGGCCGTGAAGTCTTCACTGCCGGCCTGGGACATGGTTGCTCTGGTGAGGATCTCTCGAGCTTTATTTCCTGGTTGACTGTAACCTATTGGGGGTGAGATGAATTTCAAGTTTTTCTTTGATCCGCTGAGTCATACTTACCCGACTTATTCTCCCTTTTTTTTTTTTTTTTTTTTTACCTGGGGGGATATCGTCCAACCTGGTGCAGGGTGGACCTACTGAACTTTGACTGACCTGAGGAAGATGAAAGGTGACAATTCGTGAAGGGATTGCTAAGTAACTTGAAGCCATGATTTGTATGGTGCTTGCAATTTTGTGACAGTGAAATGATTCGAAATGTTTTGCCTTGATTGTGAAATGAATGAACTGCATGACAGAGGTGCGGCCTGGTCGTGTCACGATTTGTTCGACCGTGGACCGGGCTCTGGAGCGTGTATTGGAATGAGGCAACTGAAAATATTGGTGCTCCTGGGACGAATCGGTGCTTGTTTGATGCATCTGGATTCGAATAGGAGTGCAGTATTAAATGAAATTAGAGAAATGATTGTTTTGACCGAGGCTCGAATTGGTTGTGCCGTGTTAGCGACTGGCAACTAACCGAGCTCTGGTGTAGGTATGAAATGTGATCGGAACCAGTGATGCATGCCGTGACGAATGGTGCGCCTCAGATGCGACTGGTTCCGAAACGGTGATGCGTTGTGGGAGTAAAATGGTAGAAATTGCATGACAGAGATATGGGTCAATCCCCCGATGTCTACGATTTAGCTATGATCCGGACTCTGGAGCATGTATCAGAAATGTGGCCAATCCTGGGCACGCCGAGACGAATCGGTGCATTTTCATGCGACTGAATTCCTGTCGGAACGTGATACGTGGGACTGAAATGATAACCATGACAGAGGTACAAATGACTGATAACGTAACTCTGGAGCATGTATAGAAATGAGGCCAATCCTGGGGCACGCCGGGATGAATTGGTGCATTTTTCATGCGACTAAATTCATGTCGGAACGTGATGCATGGAAATGAAATGATAACCATGACAGAGGTACAATTGACTGATAAACGTAACTCTGGAGCATGTATAGAAATGAGGCCAATCCTGGGGCACGCCGAGACGAATCGGTGCATTTTTCATGCGACTGAATTCATGTCGGGACGTGATACATGGAAATGAAATGATAACCATGACAGAGGTACAATTGACTGATAACGTAACTCTGGAGCATGTATAGAAATGAGGCCAATCCTGGGGCACGCCGAGACGAATCGGTGCATTTTTCATGCGACTGAATTCATGTCGGGACGTGATACATGGAAATGAAATGATAACCATGACAGAGGTACAATTGACTGATAAACGTAACTCTGGAGCATGTATAGAAATGAGGCCAATCCTGGGGCACGCCGAGATGAATCGGTGCATTTTTTTTTTTTTTTTTTTTTTCATGCGACTGAATTCATGTCGGAACGTGATACGTGGAAATGAAATGATAACCATGGCAGAGGTACAATTGACTGACAATAACGTAACTCTGGTGCATGTATAGAAATGAGGCCGTAATAACTGGGGCACACCGGAACGAATCGGCGCACCTTTGGTGCGACTGGATTCGAATCGGAGCGCGGTAAGTGACTGAAATGAGAAATGATTTGAAATGTCAGAAATGAGTTTAGAAATGTTTCAGAAATGAGAAATGGTTGGTATCGAACTGACTTGATAAATTGCAATTTGCGACTCGCTATGGCTGTCTACCGACGCATATACATATTTTTTTTATTTTTTTTTTGAATACCGACATGCTAGAAATGAAGCGACGTCTGCGTCGCGGTGCTGTCGAAAGGGTAACATATCGAACGTACGAGCGATATACATTGCAGTTTGTGAAATGCGAGTGAAACGAAAATTTGAAATCACGGTTTAGTGACATGATATGAAAACGAAAAGTCCGACGGGACCTTACCTGCGACAGCCAAGCCAGACGCGTGGTACAAAATACAAACGAAAAACGCGGACTTCGAAGGTTTTGAGTACGGAATATCGAATACGGGAACTTGCGAGGCAAGAACTTGCGGACGCTGGTATATCGAATAGTCGGCCTAGTGACGTATATCGCGCACAGGAAACCGACAAGCACCACAGGTGAGCGGGCTGCTTAAATACCCCCCGGGCTCCTCCCATAAATTCAGGCCACCATACTGGCCTTCCTACATATATATATATATATATATATATAACCATATATATAGTTTACTTTTTCAAACTCAGTTATTGTTTTTTTCAAATGCGGTAGAATTTTTTCAAATTTTATAGTTTTTTTCGAATGTGGTAGAAATTGTTCAAATTTGACAGTTTTTTTTGAATGTGGTAGAATTTTTTCGAATTTGATATTTTTTTCGAATGTAGTAAAATTTTTTTTGAATTTGATAGTTTTTTTTGAATGTGGTAGAATTTTTTCGAATTTGACAGTTTTTTTCGAATGTGGTAGAATTTTTTCGAATTTGACAGTTTTTTTCGAATGTGGTAGAATTTTTTCGAATTTGACAGTTTTTTTCGAATGTGGTAGAATTTTTTCGAATTTGATAGTTTTTTCGAATGTGGTAGAATTTTTTCGAATTTTATAGTTTTTTTCGAATGTGGTAGAAATTTTTCGAATTTGACAGTTTTTTTTCGAATGTGGTAGAATATTTTCGAATTTGATATTTTTTTCGAATGTGTTAGAATTTTTTCGAATTTGACAGTTTTTTTCGAATGTGGTAGAATTTTTTCGAATTTGATAGTTTTTTCAAATGTGTTAGAATTTTTTCGAATTTTATAGTTTTTTTCGAATGTGGTAGAAATTTTTCGAATTTGACAGTTTTTTTTCGAATGTGGTAGAATTTTTTCGAATTTGATATTTTTTTCGAATGTAGTAAAATTTTTTTTGAATTTGATAGTTTTTTTTGAATGTGGTAGAATTTTTTCGAATTTGACAGTTTTTTTCGAATGTGGTAGAATTTTTTCGAATTTGATAGTTTTTTTCGAATTTGTTAGAATTTTTTCGAATTTGATAGTTTTTTCGAATGTGGTAGAATTTTTTCGAATTTGACAGCTTTTTTCGAATGTGTTAGAATTTTTTCGAATTTGATAGTTTTTTTTCGAATACGGTCGAATTTTTTCGAATGCGGTCGAATTTTTTCGAATTCGAATACGAAACGAAACAAATTCCGAAAACGAATGTAATGAATGCAACGAATTTAACTAAACGAATTTAGTTAAATAACGAATCGAAACGAAACTAAACTAAACGAATTTTTTCATCCTGCACATGTCTGGCGGCTGCCTGCTGATGCTGAGACTTAGTTGCTTGCTGCAGAGAAAAGAGAGTAGGAACACCAGTGGCCAGGCGCCCTAGGCAGCAGTGCGCCCTAGGCGGCTGCCTAGTTTGCCTAGTGGTAGCACTTGCTTTGTGCACTATGCACCAACTTGGTCTGCATGGCTGTCGTCCCAGAAGGAAGCCTCTTCTAAAGATGATGCACAAGGAAGCCCGCAAACAGTTTGCTGAAGACAAGCAGACTAAGGACATGGATTACTGGAACCATGTCCTGTGGTCTGATGAGACCAAGATAAACTTATTTGGTTTAGATGGTGTTAAGCGTGTGTGGCGGCAACCAGGTGAGGAGTACAAAAACAAGTGTGTCTTGCCTACAGTCAAGCATGGTGGTGGAGTGTTATGGTCTGGGGCTGCATTAGTGCTGCCGGCACTGGGGAGCTACAGTTCAATGAGGGAACCATGAATGCCAACATGTACTGTGACATACTGAAGCAGATCATGATCCCCTCCCTTCGAAAACTGGGCCACAGGGCAGTATTCCAACATGAAAACGACCCCAAACATACCTCAAAGATGACCACTGCCTTGCTAAAGAAGCTGGGGGGAAAGGTGATGGACTGGCCAAGCATGTCTCCAGATCTAAACCTTATTGAGCATCTGTGGGACATCCTCAAATGCAAGGTGGAAGAGCACAAGGTCTCTAACATCCACCAGCTCCGTGATGTCATCATGGAGGAGTAGAAAAGGACTCCAGTGGCAACCTGTGAAACTCTGGTGAACTCCATGCCCAAGAGGGTTAAGGCAGTGCTTAAAACAAATGGTGGCCACACAAAATATTGACACTTTGGGCCCAATTTGGACATTTTCACTTAGGGGTGTACTCACTTTTGTTGCCAGGAGTTTAGACATCAATGGCTGTATGTTTAGTTATTCTGAGGGGGCAGCAAATTTACACTGTTATACCGCTGGCTTCAGGCAATCAGCTGCACATGCACAGGCCTGATGAAATACGTCATCCACGACGCATAGAGCATCTCTGTCGTGGAAATACGTCATCCACGACGCTCTATGCATCGTGGATGACGTATTTCATCACGCCTGTGCATGTGCAGCTGATTGCCTGAAGCCAGCGGTGACTACTTTAGCTGATACAAGCGGATGGTGGCCCAGAGGACTTGACATTTATATAGTGCTGACAACGGACCCTGCTCAACAAACGGAGCATACAGGACGGCACATACAGCCCCCCGGTCCGGAGAAAGATAGTATAGGACTGTGATTATATCGCTCCATGAGTGGTCGGGTGAGCGGACCATAGGTCCTTTAACTGCCTCCTTTTACTTTGCATCCTGCTTTTTGTTACTTCTCAGCCAGTATTAGCCAACTTCATAAACAACGTCATTGAGTTATTGTTTTTCCAACAGTTAGACCCTGTGAATACATGCAATTCCCTTCTGGGAAACTGTATTTCTGTATCTTTGGACTGGACACTGACGCCCCTTTCACACGATCGGACCGTTCAGGTCCGCCTGTCAGTTTTGACGGCGGACCTGAACGGGCGATCCATGTTAGCCTATGGAGCGTCGGATGTCAGCGGAGACATGTCCGCTGACATCCGACCCCGTCCGATCCGCTAAAAGCAGACGTATGGCTCTATGTCCAGATCCGTCGCTGGCGGATCGGATCGGGTGAGATCTGACAAAAACGGACACGCTGTCCGTTTTCGTCCGATCCCTCCATAGGCGGCAGCGGCGCCTGACAAGCCCCTCCCCGCTCAGTGAGCAGAGAGGGACCTGTCATCCGCCGACTCAGCGGAGATCAACGGACAGATCTCCCGCTGAGCCGGCGGACCGAGGCGGGCTCCGTAGAAACGGAGCCCGCCTCGTGTGAAAGGGGCCTAACTGTGGACTATAATCATCTCTCCACACTGACAGCTATGTCTTGTTACAACACTAATTAAGGCTGTCTCTGTGGGACTAGCAACTTGACTCAATCAACTACCCTTTAAACAGGGGTCTTTTGTTAAAAGGGTTTCTATTTAAATACAGTGACTGGACGGACTTTGTTATGTATGGTGCATGTCACTGAAATCATTATGCCCCGTACACACGGTCGGACATTGATCGGACATTCCGACAACAAAAATCCTAGGATTTTTTCCGACGGATGTTGGCTCAAACTTGTCTTGCATACACACGGTCACACAAAGTTGTCGGAAAATCCGATCGTTCTGAACGCGGTGACGTAAAACACGTACGTCGGGACTATAAACGGGGCAGCAGCCAATAGCTTTCATCTCTTTATTTATTCTGAGCATGTGTGGCACTTTGTGCGTCGGATTTGTGTACACACGATCGGAAATTCCGACAACGGATTTTGTTGTCGGAATATTTTATAGCCTGCTCTCAAACTTTGTGTGTCGGAAAATCCGATGGAAAATGTGTGATGGAGCCTCCACACGGTCGGAATTTCCAACAACAAGGTCCTATCACACATTTTCCGCCGGAAAATCCGACTGTGTGTACGGGGCATAAGTCTGATCCACAAATATTACTTAATCCCATTAACAATAGCCTTGTTACAGGTGTGTGCATGCATGGTTGAAGCGTGATGCAGCTGCTCTTAAACAGACATCGTTGTCTATTTTTAATATGATCTTGGTGTTGGTGGTAGGTACCTGGTCTTAAATATATTTTTCTAATAAAATTTATCCCTTATTAAGCAGCATGGTCCGCCTGTGTCTCTTCTCAGTGGGAGCCTTTCCCGTGAAAAAAAGAATTCTCTCTATAGTATTTTAGGCACAGAGACCGCACTTATTATTATTGGTGAGCCTGCAAATTTCGGGACATCAGACAGGTATATTGAACACCCAGTGTTGTGTTTACTAATAGTGAGTATTGATCTCCAACCAATTTTTCTATACATAATTCTTTAGCCAGTTAACTGCAGCTGCTGATCGAAAAAAGTTTTCCAACTTGTCAGTTCCACAGACATCAATCAACAATTGACTTCTGATGAAGCGGTACATCCACACACTGATTGAAATTTAGAAAGTTTATGAATTGGCCAAATTTTAATCTGTCCGTGGCCAGCTTTGGAGAGATGTGTCCATCAGGGACATGGATGGACACATTTTATTTTCATTTGCCTTTAGTGTGGAAAAACAGAGCCATTCCTATAGATGTATTGTTTGTTACTTATCCCTGATCAGATCTCCAACATGCTTTCTCTAAGCATCCTTTCAGCATGTTTCAGTGGCAATTAACTTTTTAGCTAACATACTATCACAGTGGTAACTGACCCAAACCAAAAAATTCATTTTCGATTTTCAAGAGAATTGCAGTAACCCAAAACTGTCACAAAACACATCACCTCTGTAAATGGAGATATCAGGTAATAATTTCTGGGCCAGCATGCTTCCTTAGTGGTTAAGACAGCAGTCTAGGTGAAATTCCCCAGTGTTCACCACTAAGCTACTGTTCACAGTTTGATGATTATATTCCCTTATGTGACATAAGCAGGGACCACCACTATTACAGTGCCATAAGGCTTCCTGTCTATCTGTCATTCATTGAATCGGAACTCTTTTATTATTAGTATGCAGCATATGTTAAACCAAAAGATTTTTTTTTTTTTTTTCAGTTTTGGATAGATATCCTAATTTCCTGTCTAGCTGACAAGAGTTTACCCAGACAGGAAGTGAGGGGAAATTTGCAACAGGGCAGACGAAAACAAATAATAAAGAGCTGGCATAGATTATAGACTTCTCCTTCTCTACTAAAGAAAAGCATTTTATTTATGTCCGTGTTTTTGTCGAAGTTCTCCACACTTCCTGTCGGGTAAAATGTTGACAGCAAAACAGGAACTAGTAAAGGCAGTTCTCACTAATGGAGCCCCAGATGGCAGTAGAAACCTGACAGGGATCCTTCCCCACTCTATCCAAAACTAAAAAAAGTTTTGGCTGGACATGCTATATACTATATATATATATATATATATATTTACAGCACCGACAATTTACGTAGCCCCTGACCTTTCAAGGCACTTACAATCTAAGCTCCTGAACTCACATTCATACATGCACATACTAATGCCAGTTTAGACACGAGCCAAACAACTTACCAGCATATATCTTTGGGGTGTGGGATGAAACTGGAAAGTACCAAAAGGAAACCGCGCAAGCTCAGGAAGAACATGCAAACTCCATGCAGGTACTGTCAAAGTTGGAATTTGAATGGATAACCCTAGTGCTCATATCATTTGAAACAGGTCCCATCTAAGTAACAATACAACATGCTTGCTAACTGCTATGTGAACATTACAAAATTATTTAATTCAAATACCTAATAAAAGTTATGCATAATTATACTGTTCAAGGTGAATTAAGGCTACTATGTATTTAATCATATGGTCTGTAAGGAATTTCATCATAAAGAATTACCTTTTTTAGGTAGCCCTGGGATTGCAAATGAGATAGTGATTGTGCAAGTCACAGTGTGAGGCACATCTTCCAACTTCTGGCTAGCGATGTCCTTATTTCTAGTTGTCTCATCAACCCCTTGTCTGGAATCCATCAATGTCACCTGTGAGTTGATATCTCCAGAGCTTTCTTCATCAGATGACACTTTGCTGGTGTTTGGAGAAGAGCAGCCAGTTTCATAATCTGAAACATGTTCCTTATGGGAGAAATGTTTTTTTTCTGGGGTCTTGAGCTCGCTGTCCGTAGGAACCCCACTATCATAGTCATCATTTTCTGATGAGATCATTTGCCCAACTGTGGAGTCTGGGTACATGCTTCTTCTGTAGGTTCAGCAGGATCCTCAACCTTGTTGGCTTTGACACTTCATATTTTTTTTTTTTTCAATCCTAAAAATAAGATGTTGTTAAATATCTTCAGGATTATTTTATAAGTAAATTAAAGGAGTTGTAAAGGTAGAAGGTTTTTTATCTTAATGCATTCTATGCATTAAGATAAAAAGACTTCTGTGTGCCCGCAGCCCTCCGAATACTTACCTGAGCCCCATCTCTGTCCAGCAATGTCCACTAGTGTCTCGGCCGAGACACGCCCTCCTGATTGGCTGAGACACAGCAGCGGAGCCATTGGCTGTTAACCAAAGCCAGTCTGCCAATCGGAAGAGAGGGGGTGGGGCCAGGCTGCAGCTTTTTGTCTGAATGTGACTCGGCTCGGGTGCCTCCATAGCAAGCTGCTTGCTGTGGAGGCACTCGACAGGAGGGAGGGGCCAGGAGCACAGAAGAGGGACCCGTGAAGAGGAGGATCCAGGCTGCTGTGTGCAAATCCACTGCAACAGAGCAAGTAAGAGCCGGTTCACACTGGGACGACTTGTCAGGCGACTTAGCCGCCTGACAAGTCGCGTCCTGTTCTGTACAATGGAACTGTTCTACGCAAGTCGCTCCGACTTAGAAAAAGGTTCCTGTAATACTTTGGGGGCGACTTGCATTGACTTCTATATAGAAGTCGTTTTGCAAGTCACTGCTGCTGTCGTGTTCAAGTCGCCTGAGGCAGTCGCACTGCAAGTTGTGCTGCCTCAGTGTGAACCGACTCTTAGTATAACATATTCGTTATTTTATTGAAAAAAAAAAAATACTTTACAATCACTTTAAACAAGATAGTATGGTGAAAGTATAAAACTGACACAAAACCTTATGTGTTCTTATGTATACTTTAACATGTGGCAATTTTTTAAAGCTGAACTCCAGTGATGATAGATTTTGCATACTTACTTTGCGGCAGCTTGGCCCAGTGTTAGTATGCATAGGTGAGGCTTGACCCTTTAGCATATTAACTACAAGGGCTCGCTCACCCGGCACAGCTACCATTTAGAGAACACCTTGTATTTTTCTTAATGAATGCACAGTTGTGACTGCACAAGATGGAGATCATGATGTCACTGCCCCTCCTCTCCACTTTGCTCAATCAGAGATCGCTTTGCATTCATTGAGAAAAATCCTGGGTGTTCTCTGAATAGCGGTGGTGAGTGAGTGGCTTCCCTTCTGCATAGTAACCACAGGGGGTTGCTCAGAGATGCCATTCAGAGAATACCTTGCATTTTGCAAAGCATTCTCCGAATGGACGAGTAAGAGATTATTAAATTGCCACCCCTCCTCTTCAACTTGTTCTGTCAGAGAATGCTTTGCATTCATAGAGGAAAATGCAAGGTGTTCTCCAGTCACCAGCTCTCTGCTCAGGGAGCCCTGAGAACAAAGCGATCGGCGGTGTTTGGTTGCTCGGTTCTCAGTGTTAGAGCCGACAGGGAACCGATGCTGCATCCACCTAGGCAAGTATGAATCTGCAAAAAAAAAATAAAAACATACAGTGCCTTGAAAAAGTATTCATACCCCTTGAAACTTTCCACATTTTGTCATGTTACAACCAAAAACGTAAATGTATTTAATTGGGATTTTATGTGATAGGCCAACACAAAGTGGCACATAATTGTGAAGTGGAAGGAAAATGATAAATGGTTTTCCAAATTTCTTACAAATGAATATGTAAAAAGTGTGGCTCGCATTTGTATTCAGCCCCCCTGAGTCAATACTTTGTAGAACCACCTTTCGCTGCAATTACAGCTGCAAGTCTTTTTGGGGATGTCTCTACCAGCTTTGTACATCTAGAGAGTGACATTTTTGCCCATTTTTCTTTATAAAATAGCTCAAGCTCTGTCAGATTGGATAGAGAGTGTCTGTGAACAGCAAAAGTAAAACAGCAAACAGCAAAAGTCTTGCCACAGATTCTCAATAGGATTTAGGTCTGGACTTTGACTGGGCCATTCTAACACATGAATATGCTTTAATTTAAACCAGTGTTTCTCAACCTTTTTTCAGTTAAGGCACCCTTTAAAATTATGAACAGTCTCAAGGCACCCCCATTCTAAAATGTAAAAAATGATTCTAATATTTTTACACACTGCAGGAATATCCACACGTAAGACACCCAATGTTAGAGGGGATTTATTCTTCCAAAGGAAATACACTTTTGCACACTGGTACTGACTAGTATTCCTAGGTTTCTCTTCTCCCTCAATTTCTCTCCATCAGTCAGCTCATGTGACACCAGTACTGATGGAGAGGGGAACAGGAGGGCCAAACAATAATGCTGCGGAGGGGACAAACATCCTCCTTATCAACTGATGACATCATTGGTTGTTAGGATGCCAGTGTCTAGAAAGTTGAAATGGTGCATAATGAAAACCTGTGGCTTTGTGTAATTAAAAGGCAGACTTCATCCACCTGCTGGCTTGATCAATTTCTAGGCATTTTGCCAAGGCATCCCTAAAGAAACCTCAAGGCACCCTGGTTGAAAAGGGTTGATCTAAAGCATTCCATTGTAGCTCTGGCTGTATGTGTAGGGTCGTTCTCCTGCTAGAAGGTGAACCTCTGCCCCAGTCTCAAGTCTTTTGTAGACTCAAACAGGTTTTCTTCTAAGATTGCCCTGTATTTGGCTCCATTCAACTTCCCATCAACTCTGACCAGCTTCCCTGTCCCTGCTGAAGAAAAGCATCCCCACAACGTGACACAGCCACCACCATGTTTCACGGTGGGATGGTGTGTTCAGGGTAATGTGCTGTGTTAGTTTTCCACCACACATAGCGTTTGGCTTTTAGGCAAAAAAGTTCCATTTTGGTCTCATCTGACCAGAGCATCTTCTTCCACATTTGCTGTGTCCCCCATATGGCTTCTAGCAAACTGCAAACGGGACTTCCTATGGCTTTCTTTCAACAATGGCTTTCTTCTTGCCACTCTTCCAAAAAGGGCAATTTTGTGGAGTGCACGACTAATAGTTGTCCTGTGGAAAGATTCTCCCACCTGAGCTGTGGATCTCTTCAGCTCCTCCAGAGTTCCCATGGGCCTCTTGGCTGCTTTTCTAAATAATGCTCTCCTTGCCCAACCTGTCAGTTTTCGGTGGACGGCCATGTCTTGGTAGGTTTGTAGTTGTGCCATACTCTTTCTATTTTCGGATGATGGATTGAACAGTGCTCCGTGAGATGTTCAAAGCTTGGGATTTTTTTTTATAACCTAACCCTGCTTTAACCACTTGCCGACCGCCTAACGCAGATAAACTGCGGCAGAATGGCACAGGCAGGCAGAATCACGTACCTGGTACGTGATCTGCCTCCCGCGGGCGGGGGGCGCGTCGCGCCACCCCCCGGTGCCCGAGGCGGTCAGCTTCATTAGGGGAGCGATCCAGGCTGAGGGGGAGGCCACTCATTCGTGGCCACCCCCTCGCAATCGTTCCCAATGAATGAAAATCTTCCTCTGCTGCTGTAATGTAAACAGCGGCAGAGGAAGTGATGTCATCTCTCCTCGAGCCGGTCTTTTCATTCCGGCGACGAGGAGAGAAGACATCAATGTGAGTTGCACAACACTACACTAACAGTCGAACACACTAGGCACACTTTTCACCCCCCATCACCCCCCTGTACCCCCTGTCACAGTGACACCAATAGCAGTTTTTTTTTTTTGCATTGGTGTCAGTTTGTGAGAGTTATAAGTGGTAGGGCAGTTAGTGGTAGCCCCCTTTAGGTCTAGGATACCCCCCTAACAAAGTTTTAACCCCTTGATCACCCCCCGTCGCCAGTGTCACTAAGCAATCGTTTTTCTGATCGCTGTATTAGTGTCACAGGTGACGCTAGTTAGGGAGGTAAGTATATAGGTTCGCCGTCAGTGTTTTATAGCGACAGGGACCCCCATATACTACCTAATAAAGGTTTTAACCCCCTCATTGCCCCCTAGTTAACCCTTTCACCAGTGATCACCGTATAAGTGTTACGGATGACGCTGGTTAGTTTGTTTATTATAGTTTCAGGGCACCCGCCGTTTATTACCTAATAAAGGTTTAACCCCCTAATTGCACGTTGGTGATATAAGTTAAGTTTTAGGGTCAGATAAGGTCTGCGTCGCCCCAGGCAGCGTCAGGTTAGCGCCAGTACTGCTAACACCCACGCACGCAGCATACACCTCCCTTAGTGGTATAGTATCTGAACGGATCAATATCTGATCTGATCAGATCTATACTAGCGTCCCCAGCAGTTTAGGGTTCCCAAAAACGCAGTGTTAGCGGGATCAGCCCAGATACCTACTAGCACCTGCGTTTTGCCCCTCGGCCCAGCCCTGCCCAGCCCACCCAAGTGCAGTATCGATCGATCACTGTCACTTACAAAACACTAAACACACATAACTACAGCGTTCACAGAGTCAGGCCTGATCCCTGCGATCACTAACAGTTTTTGTTGGTAGCGTTTTGATACAGTCACTAACAGTCAGGAGCTTTTTTGCCTGTGAGTCTCACTAGTGTACCACTAAATTTAGAGCCCAAAATGGCAAATCGAAGGTACACTAGTGAAGAGGCCTACACGCTTCTGAGCATGACAGATAGTGAAGAGGAAGTCACTCATCTGTCAGATTCAAGCTCAGAATACGATCCTGTAGAGGACAGCGGCTCCATGACAGATAGCTCTGACGACGGAGTTGTGTTCCTTGCCAATGTCAGGCGTACCAGACCCCGAACTTCTTCTGTCGTTGATGTGCAAGAACCGCAGGTCCCTCGTATAGAGCAGAGCAGTACTAGCGCCGCTATTCCTTCTGGTGAACTGGCAAGCACCAGCGGCCTAGTACACCCTGGTCGTACATCCAGCACTGCAGTATCACATGGTGACGTGGCGAGTCCCATAAGTGCAGTTCAAGCTGGCGAAGTGGCAAGCACAAGTAGTGTCCCGCTGCCACCAAGAAGATGAACACAGGCCCGTAGTGCCCATAGTGCCCTTCCTGCTGCATTCGCCAATCCTAATAAGGAACCCACCACTTCTGCAGCACCCGTACTTCCCCCATTCACTGGCCAACTCGGAATTCAGGTGGCATTCCCGGCATTCAACAGTTGATTTTACGTCACTTGATTTTTATTCGCTGTTTTTCACCGAAGATCTCTATAGATCTATTGTGGACCAAAGCAATTTGTACACTGGTCAACACATCGCCACTATTCCCCAGTCCTCCCTTGCCAGAGATTAGAGACCAATTATGGTCTCCGAATTTAAGCGCTTTCTGGGCCTTTCCCTCGAAATGGGCATAACCAAAAAGAGTGAGTTGCGGTCATATTGGTCCACTATTATTATACACACACTGAAACGTGACCACCAGTGACAAGTGTGACAAATAAAATAATAAAAAACATGGGTAAATAAATGAAGTAAGCAGATTCAAGTCCACTCCAATGGGTTATAGGAAAAAAGGTTCACTAGCAGAACAATCTTCCAAGTGCTGGCTTAGCAAAACGTCCAGACGATGTAAATCGTGCAACTGCAACACCAAGAAGAATGTGATGACAGAAGGGTGCCTCCACCAATGAAAATACTGCCGCTTACCAGCTCCTAAGATCTCTTTTTAAAGGAGATCGTACATGCCTGTGGCTTTCTACCCCAGCCTCGGGTCTCTCAACCTGGATGGCTCCTTAGGTGGTTCTCCCCACAAGGTATCTTCTATAAGGCAGATAGGCACTTCAATGCCATCATGTCTTGTTTAAACTCCTGTTCGTAAGCTCGAGCGAGAGACATTGGCGACATGTTAAGCTCTTTAGACCTCTTGATTATCTTGTCATCAACATCTGTTATTACCATCACCATAACAACATTGATGCCAAAGAATTGGGTCATAATCCTCCGAATTATGTTAAATCGAACATAGGAGCATGCATGCCCGAGAAGTGCGTGATCATAAACTGCAGGCCCACAGCTATACCTGTATCTTCTTAAAGAAGAAGATACAGGTATAGCTGTGAGCCTACAGTTTATGATCACGCACTTCTCGGGCATGCATGCTCCTATGTTCGATTTGACATAATAAGTCAAATCGAACCATAGAGCTGATCAGAGACCAGAATGGCTCCAAACATCTCTATGGCCTAAGAAACCGGAAGCTACGAGCATATCATGACTTAGATTTTGCCGGATGTAAACAGCGCCATTGGGAAATTGGGAAAGCATTTTATCACACCGATCTTGGTGTGGTCAGATGCTTTGAAGGCAGAGGAGAGATCTAGGGTCTAATAGACCCCAATTTTTTCAAAAAAGAGTACCTGTCACTACCTATTGCTATCATAGGGGATATTTACTTTCCCTGAGAAAATGATTTAAAAAAATGAAAAGAACAGTTTAAAAATAAGATTAAAAAAAAAGCAAAAAAATAATAAAGAAAAAAAAAAAACGCAAGTGTCGGTCTGACGTCAAATGTAAACAGCAATTGCACCATGCATGTGAGGTATCACCACGAAGGTCAGATCGAGGGCAGTAATTTTAGCAGTAGACCTCCTCTGTAAATCTAAAGTGCTAACCTGTAAAGGCTTTCAAAGGCTTTTAAAAATGTATTTAGTTTGTCGCCACTGCACGTTTGTGCGCAATTTTAAAGCATGTCATGTTTGGTATCCATGTACTCGGCCTAAGATCATCTTTTTTATTTCATCAAACATTTGGGCAATATATGTGTTTTAGTGCATTAAAATTTTAAAAAGTGTGTTTTTTCCCAAAAAAATGCATTTGAAAAATCGCTGCGCAAATACTGTGTGAAAAAAAAAATGAAACACCCACCATTTTAATCTGTAGGGCATTTGCTTTAAAAAAATATATAATGTTTGGGGGTTCAAAGTAATTTTCTTGCAAAAAAAAAAATAATTTTTTCATGTAAACAAAAAGTGTCAGAAAGGGCTTCGTCTTCAAGTGGTTAGAAGAGTGGGTGATGTGTGATATAAGCTTCTAAATGTTGTGCATAAAATGCCAGAACAGTTCAAAACCCCCCAAATGACCCCATTTTGGAAAGTAGACACCCCAAGCTATTTGCTGAGAGGCATGTCGAGTCCATGGAATATTTTATATTGTGACACAAGTTGCGGGAAAAAGACATTTTTTTTTTTTTTGTCATTATTCAATCACTTGGGACAAAAAAAATAATATTCAATGGGCTCAACATGCCTCTCAGCAATTTCCTTGGGGTGTCTACTTTCCAAAATGGGGTCATTTGGAGGGGTTTGTACTGCCCTGCCATTTTAGCACCTCAAGAAATGAGATAGGCAGTCATAAACTAAAAGCTGTGTAAATTCCAGAAAATGTACCCTAGTTTGTAGACGCTATAACTTTTGCGCAAACCAATAAATATACGCTTATTGACATTTTTTTTTACCAAAGACATGTGGCCGAATACATTTTGGCCTAAATGTATGACTAAAATTTAGTTTATTGGACTTTTTTTATAACAAAAAAGTAGAAAATATCATTTTTTTTTTTCAAAATTTTCGGTCTTTTTCCGTTTATAGCGCAAAAAAAAAAAACGCAAAGGTGATCAAATACCATCAAAAGAAAGCTCTATTTGTGGGAAGAAAAGGACGCAAATTTTGTTTGGGTACAGCATTGCATGACCGCACAATTAGCAGTTAAAGCAACGCAGTGCCAAATTGTAAAAAGTGCTCTGGTCAGGAAGGGGGTAAATCCTTCCGGGGCTGAAGTGGTTAAACTTCCCCACAACTTTATCACTGACCCGTCTGGTGTGTTCCTTGGCCTTCATGATGCTGTTCATTCACTAAGGTTCTCTAACAAACCTCTGAGGACTTCACAAAACAGCTGAGTTTATACTGAGATAAAATTACACACAGGTGGACTCTGGAGGCAACTGGTTCCACTAGAGGTTTAGTTAGGGGTATCAGAGTAAAGGGGGCTAAATACAAATGCACGTCACACTTTTCAGATTTTATTTGTAAAAAGATTTGAAAACTATTTATCATTTTCCTTCCACTTCACAATTATGTTCCACTTTGTGCTGGTCTATCACATAAAATCCCAATAAAATACATTTACGTTTTTGGTTGTAACATGACAAAATGTGGAAAATTTCAAGGGGTATGAATACTTTTTCAAGGCACTGTATCCCTTTACTTAGTGGAAAGTGTCACTTGAGGAAATTACAAACATGCCTCAATGTACACACGCCCACCCATAGGTGCGTAATGCACTCAAGAGTCAAAAGCAATCACATGACCTGCAGAATACATGCTGAAAATGCTGTGTAAGCAACGTTTTTTGTTTTTTTAAATTACAAATATGTATCATTTAAAAGTACAAATATACCTATTAGAATATCAATCTAAATGACTTGAGTTCACAACTACTTTAAGGCCCGGTTTACACCTAAATCGCACAGGAATGTGATGTGCGCTCCCATGCAGTGTTATTTTCAGGCCATCCATTTGAATAGGCTGGATTTCACATTCACTCCTTTTGAATAAGTGCCACACCAAATCGCATGGTGCTGTGGTACCAGCAAACGCACTGTATTTGCGATGCTGCTAATAATGCATTAGCACCCGTAGCAGATCACAAAGGCCGTGCTTTTTTGAGTCGGTGCAGGAAATGCGCATGGAACGGGCCCTTTCCCGCACAGCACTCATCCCGCCCTAATGCCCTGTACACACGGTCGGACATTGATCGGACATTCCGACAACAAAATCCTAGGATTTTTTCCGACGGATGTTGGCTCAAACTTGTCTTGCATACACACGGTCACACAAAGTTGGTGGAAAATCCAATTCTGAACGCGGTGACGTAAAACACGTACGTCGGGACTATAAACAGGGCAGTAGCCAATAGCTTTCATCTCTTAATTTATTCTGAGTGCGTGGCACTTTGTCCGTCAGATTTGTGAACACACGATCGGAATTTCCGACAACGGATTTTGTTGTCGGAAAATTTTATATCCTGCTCTCAAACTTTGTGTGTCGGAAAATCCGATGGAAAATGTGTGATGGAGCCTACACACGGTCGGAATTTCCGACAACAAGGTCCTATCACACATTTTCCATCGGAAAATCCGACCGTGTGTACGGGGCATTAATGCAAACAGCAGCAGTGCCAGCCATTAGGTTGTACAGAGTACAAATCTGGCTGCAGCTGTTCACACGTGTGTAGGGGGTCAGTTTCTCCACCAGCAAAAAAAAAAAAAATAATCGCAGATCCTCACCTGCAAATACCCATCTGAACATGCCCTCTACGCCACAAGAATATTTATGTTTTCCAAATAGTTATTCCAAAATATCTTCTATTATCTAAAATGTTTCTTTACGCCCCATTCATACTATGATGTGTGATGTCAAGTGTTGCGCTTTTGCATGTTTATGTGCTTTTCGTTTGTATTTTCACACTACATACATAGGGCAGTCTGTTCATGTCAATGGGGAGAAAAAAAAGGGGGAAGCGCCACCTAAGTGCAGAGATTAAAAGGCTTTATTAGCGCAACCGTTGAATAACACTTAAGGTCCATACATACGATCTGACTTTTTGACAACAGACATGCAAATTAGCTGTCTTAAGGCAACATCCGACCGTGTGTACGCTCCATCGGACAAACTTTTTTGGTTTTCATCGGACAAATGTTGGCTGTGCGAACAGACAAACTTGGCGGCAACAAAAGTCCTACGTCGGCTAGTCCGATCGTGTGTACACAAAACCATCGGACTTTAGTCCAAAGTACAAACACGCATGCTCAGAACCAATGCAAAAGATCAGACAACAATACAGAAGTTGACCAAAGGGTGGCGCCGGAGAATTGAACTTCCTCTTTTGAAGTGTCGCCAGTACGTTGAAACGTCACTACATTCATGTTTGTTGCCTAAAAAGTCCTACCATGTGTATGCATACCAATTTCACACCCTTTGGACAGAAATCCACGGAAAAGTTTGTTTAAAGTCCGATCGTGTGTATGAGACTTAAGAGGATGTAATTCAGGCTCATAAGTCCAAGGGTGAAGAAGATGTCCAGCCTATATTGCATCCATACGGGTATACCGTCACTCTCCAGGCTGTGTGGATAGATGGATGTTGTCCATAGCGTCATGTGGCCACCAAGAAGCAGGAAACAGGAACCGACAACCAGCGTGAAACACGGCCAGAGCAGACGGAAATGGCATCACGGAAACTGAAACAGGCCTCTAGAAGGTGAGGATAGAAAAGTGTAGCGCTAATTTGTGCATAAAAAAGGTGTGTTGTGTATAACACCTATGTGCATATCAAACGTTGGGATCTGTTAAACCCAACATGTGAATTTACTAGTGATAGCCTCTATAAAAATAGAGTAATGTAAATAGTGAAGTCAATGTGTAATGCGAGCGTTAGGTTCTATTAAACCAAACGTGTGAACCTATTATTAATGACCTATATATAAAAAAATTGAATAGAAAAATATAACTTGATATCAACGTATAATAAAACAACCTATAAATCGTGTGCACACAATCAATATAATCATCAACCATCAAATCCAAAGCCCAAAATATGTATATTGCAACATGACATGAGGTGGGAATAAATGGCGAGTCCCTAGGATATTCAACAGTTCATTCGATTATATACAGGAATCCTGGGTAGATGCAGATATCACAGTAACATCTATTCCTATCTTCAAATAGGCTTTTCCAACTCTTGACCAGGCAAAGAAGATGATATAAAATGCCCTTACCGGACGCGGTGGACTCACAGGCCGTTGGCGGTGAGTCGTATGAGCTTGCACCGTTTAAGTACGGTAGGGTGACTGTTGTCCTTGGTCTCTGGCAAGAGAGTCTTGGAAGGGTTCCCAATCCAAAGCGAAGTCCCGGATTCCTCCTCCAATAAACATTCGTATCTCATGCAATCAGGAAAAGTGGATAAGGAGAAAAAAGGCTCCACATAGTGTAAATTCCGGATTACCGGGAAATTTAATTATATCAAAAAAGAAATTTCCAGTAAAAGTTTAGGTAAAAAAGTTCCTAAAAATAACAGAGGTACATTTAGCTCAGTAACAGATGATAAAATGGCGTCATACATCCGACGCGTTTCGTCTTCAAAAGACATCAACTGGGGTAAAGTTGCCCTTTCATCTGCTGCGCTATTTATATAAAACTATTAAAATTATTAAAATTTACACCGGGGACACCTGTGCGGCGTAACTTCCGGGATTCCCGTCATGTGAGAGTCAGCTGACATTCAGCTGACTATCCTTCCGACCTATCTAGGGATAGGGGATATTTGTCCAACCTATCAGGGGATAGGAACCAAGCCTCGGCCTGATCTTTGGATTCAGCCAATTGTGGTTAAGTAAAAGGGCATGTGATGGACACATCAGAGCGTCTCTGCGCAGGAACGCAGATCGCACGTCACTCTTCCTCGATGGTTACAGCGTCATTACATATTTACGCAATGACGCGGGAGGGACGTACCTTCTCATTATCATAGGCCTCTAGCAGGAGCTGGTGCTCTGAGCACGTAGTCTACTCTCTAATCTACTACTCCCATCCAGCACGGCCGCATCTCATTTCTGTGATGTCATGTTTCCGGCCGCGTTCCACGCTGGTTGTCGGTTCTGGTTTCCTGGTGGCCACAAGACGCTGAGGACAACATCCATCTATCCACACAGCCTGGAGAGTGACGGTATACCTGTATGGATGCAATATAGGCTGGACATCTTCTTCACCCTTGGACTTATGAGCCTGAATTACTTTTCATCCTGTAAGGGCTCATTTACACTTACTTCGGCTTCAACATGGCTTCGAACATGCTTTGTTAAAGCTCTCTGAACGCCAGTCAAAGCTCCTGTCACTAAATAAAATGGTAAGCTTACAGTCCTGTTTACACCTTGCTTTTGCTTTGCTTCGGCTTCACTTCAAAATTATACCCCATGTATCTTCAGTGGTGCTTCAAGGCCTCAATAGAAGTCTATGACAAAGCTTGCTTAAAGCCCCACCGAAGCCTCATCAAAGCTCCACCAAAGCACCAAGCAAAAGCAGGTGTAAACAGGACTGTAAGCTAACCATTTTATTTAGTGACAGGAGCTTTGACTGGCGTTCAGAGAGCTTTAACCACTTGCTTACTGGGCACTTAAACCCCCTTCCTGCCCAGACCAATTTTCAGCTTTCAGCGCTGTTACTCTTTGAATGACAATTGCGCGGTCAGGCTACAGTTTACCCAAATTAAATTTTTATCATTTTTTTCACACAAATAGAGATTTCTTTTGGTGGTATTTAATTGCTGCTGGGTTTTTTATTTTTTTGCTTAATAAAACAAAAAGGGACCGAAATATTGAAAAAAAAAAAAACAAAACTGTTTCATGTTTTTGTTATAAAATTTTGAAAACAGGTACATTTTCTCCTTCACTGATGGGCACTGATAAGGCGGCATTAATGGTCACTGATAGGTGGCACTGATAAGCAATGATGATGTGGCACTGATAGGTGGCACTGATAGGCAGCACTGATCTGTGGCACTGATTATTAGACCATGATGGGCATTGATTGGCAGCACTGATGGGCATTGATGGGTGGCACTGTGGGCACTGGTAGGTGGCACAGTGGGCACTGGTAGGTGGCACTGGTGGGTACTGGTAGGTGGCACTAGTAGGTGGCACAGTGGGCACTGGTAGGTGGCACTGGTGGGCCCAGCCAAGGCATTCTGAGTGAGGGACACAAGCCGGTGATCGTCTTTTTTTTCCCCTCACGCTGATAGCGTGAGGAAAAAAAAAAAAGTACTGATTACCGAGCTTCTGTTTACATCACGTGATCAGCCGTCATTGGCTGACAGCTGATTACGTGGTAAGTGGCCGAGATTGACCTCTTACTTGGATCTGTGATCAGCTCGGTGATCACAGAGCGTGCCGCGCGCTTCCCGCTTGCTCGCCGCTTCCCGCTTGCTCGGGAGGACGTCCATGGACGCCCTCCCCGCAATTAAGGCCCGTGCTGCAGCCGTCTGTGGGCGCCAAGTAGTTAACAAAGCCTGTCCGAAGCCTTGTTTTGAAGCAAGTGTAAACTAGCCCCAAGTGTTATTCAGCGGTTGCGCTAATAAAGCCTTTTAATCTCTGCACTTAGGTGGCGCTTCCTCCTTTTCTTCTCCCTTCTTGTTCACACAGAGCTGGCTATACTCTGAGGACAGCTGCCGCCTACCACCACCCCTGTTCAGATACACATCCAATTGTGTGATCGTTTCTCCCATTCCCACAGATGTACTATGGATTATAAAGTCAATGGACTTTAATGTGCGTTTTAACTTTTTATTAGTAGTTGTGATTCAGCCTTGTATTTACGCCACTATATAGTGTATTTGTGTGTTTGTGTCAATGGGCTGCCCTACAAGCGTCATAGTAGCTCATGCGGCTTGTTAAGCATCTGTTTGCTACATTTGGGGTGCCGATAACATTGAATGGCACTACAAAGGCAGCATTTTTTTTTTTTTGCACATTTTGTAAACACACAATTTTGAGCACGTTCACAACACTGAGGTGTGAATACAACCTAACTTCCTAACATTCCATTCACACAAACATATCAGACTGGACAATATTTATTATAGAATGACAAGTATTGTGAAGCTGGCTCCATAACTTCTCTATCCCGCTCCCTCACAGCACACTGTATAATGGGGACTATCCCTCCCGTATAATGGGGATTATCCTCCCGTATAATGGGGACCTATCCTCCCATATAATGGGGACCATCCCTCCCGTATAATGGGGACAATCCCTCCCGTATAATGGGGACTATCCTCCCGTATAATGGGAACCATCCCTCCCGTATAATGGGGACCATCCCTCCCGTATAATGGGGACCATCCCTCCCGTATAATGGGGACCATCCCTCCCGTATAATGGGGACTATCCCTCCCGTATAATGGGGACTATCCTCCCGTATAATGGGGACTATCCTCCCGTATAATGGGAACCATCCCTCCCGTATAATGGGGACTATCCCTCCCGTATAATGGGGACTATCCCTCCCGTATAATGGGGACTATCCTCCCGTATAATGGGAACCATCCCTCCCGTATAATGGGGACCATCCCTCCCGTATAATGGGGACCATCCCTCCCGTATAATGGGGACTATCCCTCCCGTATAATGGGGACTATCCTCCCGTATAATGGGGACCATCCCTCCCGTATAATGGGAACCATCCCTCCTGTATAATGGGGACTATCCTCCTGTATAATGGGAACCATCCCTCCCGTATAATGGGGACTATCCTCCCGTATAATGGGAACCATCCCTCCCGTATAATGGGGACTATCCCTCCCGTATAATGGGGACTATCCTCCCGTATAATGGGGACTATCCTCCCGTATAATGGGAACCATCCCTCCCGTATAATGGGGACCATCCCTCCCGTATAATGGGGACCATCCCTCCCGTATAATGGGGACCATCCCTCCCGTATAATGGGGACCATCCCTCCCGTATAATGGGGACCATCCCTCCCGTATAATGGGGACCATCCCTCCCGTATAATGGGGACCATCCCTCCCGTATAATGGGGACTATCCCTCCCGTATAATGGGGACTATCCTCCTGTATAATGGGAACCATCCCTCCCGTATAATGGGGACCATCCCTCCCGTATAATGGGGACTATCCTCCTGTATAATGGGGACCATCCCTCCCGTATAATGGGGACTATCCTCCTGTATAATGGGGACCATCCCTCCTGTATAATGGGGACTATCCTCCCGTATAATGGGGACCATCCCTCCTGTATAATGGGGACCATCCCTCCTGTATAATGGGGACTATCCTCCCGTATAATGGGGACCATCCCTCCCGTATAATGGGGACTATCCCTCCCGTATAATGGGGACTATCCTCCTGTATAATGGGGACCATCCCTCCCGTATAATGGGGACTATCCCTCCCGTATAATAGGGACTATCCTCCTGTATAATGGGAACCATCCCTCCTGTATAATGGGAACCATCCCTCCTGTATAATGGGGACTACCCTCCTGTATAATGGGGACCATCCCTCCTGTATAATGGGGATTATCCCTCCTGTATAATGGGGACTACCCGCCTGTATAATGGGGATTATCCCTCCTGTATAATGGGGATTATCCCTCCTGTATAATGGGGACTACCCTCCTGTATAATGGGGATTATCCCTCCTGTATAATGGGGATTATCCCTCCTGTATAATGGGGATTATCCCTCCTGTATAATGGGGATTATCCCTCCTGTATAATGGGGACTATCCTCCTGTATATTGGTGATCCGCCCTCCTCTATCCTCTTACCTGCTCCTCCAACTCTCTGCAACAAAGTTTTCTCCACCAACAAATGCCAACATCACTGTGTTCATCCGCGCCGATAAATAGTCCCCGGTATCTGAAGCGACAGAGCAGCCAGCGGGCTGAAAGCCTCGTCAGCTCGTCGTATTCATTAATAAATACTTTATGTAATGTTTCTCCGTATTTGATAATATGGAAGGATAAAGAGCAAGAATGTGCCGTGCTGGCGGAGGGATACGGAGTGCAGTGCTTGTAGTATTACCATGGAGATGGCTCGGCTTGTAGGGGCGGGGCTGTACCTGTGTTATACAGGAGGAGTGACTCTTATTGGTGGAAAGGAAAGAAAACTTTGCTGTCAAGTTGTTGTTAGAATAACATATCAGTAGAAGCCTGGAGGAGGAGGAGAAGCTGAAAGGGATTGTAAAGATCTCCTTGTAAAACAACCTATTTGATTTAACCCCTTCATGCCTAAGGCCCCTTTCACACGGGACAGATCCCCTCAGCGGACTCCACTTTGGGGGATCGCTCCATTGATCCCGGTTCCTGGCTGAGCGGATGACAGCTCCGTCTCCGCTCATTGTACAGGGACAGACCTGTCAGAGCTCCGCTGTCTTCTGTGCAGACATCCCAAGTCTCCCGCGAGGTGCCGGAGCCTCCCGCATTTCAGGGGCGGCTCCCAGACACCTCCAGCTCCCCTCTGTGTCCTTCACCTCCCTTCTTCTCCCCCCATTCTTCTACAGCCCCCCTCCGTGTCCTTCACCCCCCTTCTTCTCCCCCCATTCTTCTACAGCCCCCCTCCTTGTCCTTCACCCCCCTTCTTCTCCCCCCATTCTTCTACAGCCCCCCTCCTTGTCCTTCACCCCCCTTCTTCTCCCCCCATTCTTCTACAGCCCCCCCTCTGTGTCCTTCACCCCCCTTCTTCTCCCCCCATTCTTCTACAGCCCCCCCTCTGTGTCCTTCACCCCCCTTCTTCTCCCCCCATTCTTCTACAGCCCCCCTCTGTGTCCTTCACCCCCCTTCTTCTCCCCCCATTCTTCTACAGCCCCCCCTCTGTGTCCTTCACCCCCCTTCTTCTCCCCCCATTCTTCTACAGCCCCCCTCCGTGTCCTTCACCCCCCCTTCTTCTCCCCCCATTCTTCTACAGCCCCCCTCCGTGTCCTTCACCCCCCTTCTTCTCCCCCCATTCTTCTACAGCCCCCCTCCGTGTCCTTCACCCCCCTTCTTCTCCCCCCATTCTTCTACAGCCCCCCTCCATGTCCTTCACCCCCTTCTTCTCCCCCCATTCTTCTACAGCCCCCCTCCGTGTCCTTCACCCCCCTTCTTCTCCCCCCATTCTTCTACAGCCCCCCTCCGTGTCCTTCACCCCCCTTCTTCTCCCCCCATTCTTCTACAGCCCCCCTCCGTGTCCTTCACCCCCCTTCTTCTCCCCCCATTCTTCTACAGCCACCCTCCGTGTCCTTCACCCCCCCTTCTTCTCCCCCCATTCTTCTACAGCCCCCCTCCGTGTCCTTCACCCCCTTCTTCTCCCCCCATTCTTCTACAGCCCCCCTCCGTGTCCTTCACCCCCTTCTTCTCCCCCCATTCTTCTACAGCCCCCCTCCGTGTCCTTCACCCCCCTTCTTCTCCCCCCATTCTTCTACAGCCCCCTCTGTGTCCTTCACCCCCTCTTCTTCTCCCCCCATTCTTCTACAGCCCCCCTCCGTGTCCTTCACCCCCTTCTTCTCCCCCCATTCTTCTACAGCCCCCCTCCGTGTCCTTCACCCCCCCTTCTTCTCCCCCCATCCTTCTACAGCCCCCTCTGTGTCCTTCACCCCCTCTTCTTCTCCCCCCATTCTTCTACAGGCCCCCTGCGTGTCCTTCACCCCCCCTTCTTCTCCCCCCATTCTTCTACAGCCCCCCTCCGTGTCCTTCCCCCCCTTCTTCTCCCCCCATTCTTCTACAGCCCCCTCTGTGTCCTTCACCCCCTCTTCTTCTCCCCCCATTCTTCTACAGCCCCCCTCCGTGTCCTTCACCCCCTTCTTCTCCCCCCATTCTTCTACAGCCCCCCTCCGTGTCCTTCACCCCCCCTTCTTCTCCCCCCATCCTTCTACAGCCCCCTCTGTGTCCTTCACCCCCCTTCTTCTCCCCCCATTCTTCTACAGCCCCCCTCCGTGTCCTTCACCCCCCTTCTTCTCCCCCCATTCTTCTACAGCCACCCTCCGTGTCCTTCACCCCCCCTTCTTCTCCCCCCATTCTTCTACAGCCCCCCTCCGTGTCCTTCACCCCCTTCTTCTCCCCCCATTCTTCTACAGCCCCCCTCCGTGTCCTTCACCCCCTTCTTCTCCCCCCATTCTTCTACAGCCCCCCTCCGTGTCCTTCACCCCCCTTCTTCTCCCCCCATTCTTCTACAGCCCCCTCTGTGTCCTTCACCCCCTCTTCTTCTCCCCCCATTCTTCTACAGCCCCCCTCCGTGTCCTTCACCCCCTTCTTCTCCCCCCATTCTTCTACAGCCCCCCTCCGTGTCCTTCACCCCCCCTTCTTCTCCCCCCATCCTTCTACAGCCCCCTCTGTGTCCTTCACCCCCTCTTCTTCTCCCGCCATTCTTCTACAGGCCCCCTGCGTGTCCTTCACCCCCCTTCTTCTCCCCCCATTCTTCTACAGCCCCCCTCCGTGTCCTTCCCCCCCTTCTTCTCCCCCCATTCTTCCACAGCCCCCCTCCGTGTCCTTCACCCCCCTTCTTCTCCCCCCATTCTTCTACAGCCCCCCTCCGTGTCCTTCACCCCCTTCTTCTCCCCCCATTCTTCTACAGCCCCCCTCCGTGTCCTTCACCCCCTTCTTCTCCCCCCATTCTTCTACAGCCCCCCTCCGTGTCCTTCACCCCCTTCTTCTCCCCCTATTCTTCTACAGCCCCCCTCCTTGTCCTTCAACCCCCTTCTTCTCCCCCCATTCTTCTACAGCCCCCCTCCGTGTCCTTCACCCCCCCTTCTTCTCCCCCATTCTTCTACAGCCCCCCCTCCGTGTCCTTCACCCCCCCTTCTTCTCCCCCCATTCTTCTACAGCCCCCCTCTGTGTCCTTCACCCCCTCTTCTTCTCCCCCCATTCTTCTACAGCCCCCCTCCGTGTCCTTCACCCCCCCTTCTTCTCCCCCCATTCTTCTACAGCCCCCCTCTGTGTCCTTCACCCCCTCTTCTTCTTCCCCCATTCTTCTACAGCCCCCCTCCGTGTCCTTCACCCCCTTCTTCTCCCCCCATTCTTCTACAGCCCCCCTCCTTGTCCTTCACCCCCCTTCTTCTCCCCCATTCTTCTACAGCCCGCCCTCTGTGTCCTTCAACCCCCTTCTTCTCCCCCCATTCTTCTACAGCCCCCCTCCGTGTCCTTCACCCCCCCTTCTTCTCCCCCCATCCTTCTACAGCCCCCTCTGTGTCCTTCACCCCCTCTTCTTCTCCCCCCATTCTTCTACAGCCCCCCTCCATGTCCTTCACCCCCCTTCTTCTCCCCCCATTCTTCTACAGCCCCCCTCCGTGTCCTTCACCCCCCTTCTTCTCCCCCCATTCTTCTACAGCCCCCCTCCATGTCCTTCACCCCCTTCTTCTCCCCCCATTCTTCTACAGCCCCCCTCCGTGTCCTTCACCCCCCTTCTTCTCCCCCCATTCTTCTACAGCCCCCCTCCTTGTCCTTCACCCCCCTTCTTCTCCCCCCATTCTTCTACAGCCCCCCCTCTGTGTCCTTCACCCCCCTTCTTCTCCCCCCATTCTTCTACAGCCCCCCCTCTGTGTCCTTCACCCCCCTTCTTCTCCCCCCATTCTTCTACAGCCCCCCTCTGTGTCCTTCACCCCCCTTCTTCTCCCCCCATTCTTCTACAGCCCCCCCTCTGTGTCCTTCACCCCCCTTCTTCTCCCCCCATTCTTCTACAGCCCCCCTCCGTGTCCTTCACCCCCCCTTCTTCTCCCCCCATTCTTCTACAGCCCCCCTCCGTGTCCTTCACCCCCTTCTTCTCCCCCCATTCTTCTACAGCCCCCCTCCGTGTCCTTCACCCCCCTTCTTCTCCCCCCATTCTTCTACAGCCCCCCTCCGTGTCCTTCACCCCCCTTCTTCTCCCCCCATTCTTCTACAGCCCCCCTCCATGTCCTTCACCCCCTTCTTCTCCCCCCATTCTTCTACAGCCCCCCTCCGTGTCCTTCACCCCCCTTCTTCTCCCCCCATTCTTCTACAGCCCCCCTCCTTGTCCTTCACCCCCCTTCTTCTCCCCCCATTCTTCTACAGCCCCCCCTCTGTGTCCTTCACCCCCCTTCTTCTCCCCCCATTCTTCTACAGCCCCCCCTCTGTGTCCTTCACCCCCCTTCTTCTCCCCCCATTCTTCTACAGCCCCCCTCTGTGTCCTTCACCCCCCTTCTTCTCCCCCCATTCTTCTACAGCCCCCCCTCTGTGTCCTTCACCCCCCTTCTTCTCCCCCCATTCTTCTACAGCCCCCCTCCGTGTCCTTCACCCCCCCTTCTTCTCCCCCCATTCTTCTACAGCCCCCCTCCGTGTCCTTCACCCCCTTCTTCTCCCCCCATTCTTCTACAGCCCCCCTCCGTGTCCTTCACCCCCCTTCTTCTCCCCCCATTCTTCTACAGCCCCCCTCCGTGTCCTTCACCCCCCTTCTTCTCCCCCCATTCTTCTACAGCCCCCCTCCGTGTCCTTCACCCCCCTTCTTCTCCCCCCATTCTTCTACAGCCACCCTCCGTGTCCTTCACCCCCCCTTCTTCTCCCCCCATTCTTCTACAGCCCCCCTCCGTGTCCTTCACCCCCTTCTTCTCCCCCCATTCTTCTACAGCCCCCCTCCGTGTCCTTCACCCCCTTCTTCTCCCCCCATTCTTCTACAGCCCCCCTCCGTGTCCTTCACCCCCCTTCTTCTCCCCCCATTCTTCTACAGCCCCCTCTGTGTCCTTCACCCCCTCTTCTTCTCCCCCCATTCTTCTACAGCCCCCCTCCGTGTCCTTCACCCCCTTCTTCTCCCCCCATTCTTCTACAGCCCCCCTCCGTGTCCTTCACCCCCCCTTCTTCTCCCCCCATCCTTCTACAGCCCCCTCTGTGTCCTTCACCCCCTCTTCTTCTCCCCCCATTCTTCTACAGGCCCCCTGCGTGTCCTTCACCCCCCCTTCTTCTCCCCCCATTCTTCTACAGCCCCCCTCCGTGTCCTTCCCCCCCTTCTTCTCCCCCCATTCTTCTACAGCCCCCTCTGTGTCCTTCACCCCCTCTTCTTCTCCCCCCATTCTTCTACAGCCCCCCTCCGTGTCCTTCACCCCCTTCTTCTCCCCCCATTCTTCTACAGCCCCCCTCCGTGTCCTTCACCCCCCCTTCTTCTCCCCCCATCCTTCTACAGCCCCCTCTGTGTCCTTCACCCCCCTTCTTCTCCCCCCATTCTTCTACAGCCCCCCTCCGTGTCCTTCACCCCCCTTCTTCTCCCCCCATTCTTCTACAGCCACCCTCCGTGTCCTTCACCCCCCCTTCTTCTCCCCCCATTCTTCTACAGCCCCCCTCCGTGTCCTTCACCCCCTTCTTCTCCCCCCATTCTTCTACAGCCCCCCTCCGTGTCCTTCACCCCCTTCTTCTCCCCCCATTCTTCTACAGCCCCCCTCCGTGTCCTTCACCCCCCTTCTTCTCCCCCCATTCTTCTACAGCCCCCTCTGTGTCCTTCACCCCCTCTTCTTCTCCCCCCATTCTTCTACAGCCCCCCTCCGTGTCCTTCACCCCCTTCTTCTCCCCCCATTCTTCTACAGCCCCCCTCCGTGTCCTTCACCCCCCCTTCTTCTCCCCCCATCCTTCTACAGCCCCCTCTGTGTCCTTCACCCCCTCTTCTTCTCCCGCCATTCTTCTACAGGCCCCCTGCGTGTCCTTCACCCCCCCTTCTTCTCCCCCCATTCTTCTACAGCCCCCCTCCGTGTCCTTCCCCCCCTTCTTCTCCCCCCATTCTTCCACAGCCCCCCTCCGTGTCCTTCACCCCCCTTCTTCTCCCCCCATTCTTCTACAGCCCCCCTCCGTGTCCTTCACCCCCTTCTTCTCCCCCCATTCTTCTACAGCCCCCCTCCGTGTCCTTCACCCCCTTCTTCTCCCCCCATTCTTCTACAGCCCCCCTCCGTGTCCTTCACCCCCTTCTTCTCCCCCTATTCTTCTACAGCCCCCCTCCTTGTCCTTCAACCCCCTTCTTCTCCCCCCATTCTTCTACAGCCCCCCTCCGTGTCCTTCACCCCCCCTTCTTCTCCCCCATTCTTCTACAGCCCCCCCTCCGTGTCCTTCACCCCCCCTTCTTCTCCCCCCATTCTTCTACAGCCCCCCTCTGTGTCCTTCACCCCCTCTTCTTCTCCCCCCATTCTTCTACAGCCCCCCTCCGTGTCCTTCACCCCCCCTTCTTCTCCCCCCATTCTTCTACAGCCCCCCTCTGTGTCCTTCACCCCCTCTTCTTCTTCCCCCATTCTTCTACAGCCCCCCTCCGTGTCCTTCACCCCCTTCTTCTCCCCCCATTCTTCTACAGCCCCCCTCCTTGTCCTTCACCCCCCTTCTTCTCCCCCATTCTTCTACAGCCCGCCCTCTGTGTCCTTCAACCCCCTTCTTCTCCCCCCATTCTTCTACAGCCCCCCTCCGTGTCCTTCACCCCCCCTTCTTCTCCCCCCATCCTTCTACAGCCCCCTCTGTGTCCTTCACCCCCTCTTCTTCTCCCCCCATTCTTCTACAGCCCCCCTCCATGTCCTTCACCCCCCTTCTTCTCCCCCCATTCTTCTACAGCCCCCCTCCGTGTCCTTCACCCCCCTTCTTCTCCCCCCATTCTTCTACAGCCCCCCTCCATGTCCTTCACCCCCTTCTTCTCCCCCCATTCTTCTACAGCCCCCCTCCGTGTCCTTCACCCCCCTTCTTCTCCCCCCATTCTTCTACAGCCCCCCTCCGTGTCCTTCACCCCCCTTCTTCTCCCCCCATTCTTCTACAGCCCCCCTCCGTGTCCTTCACCCCCCTTCTTCTCCCCCCATTCTTCTACAGCCACCCTCTGTGTCCTTCACCCCCCCTTCTTCTCCCCCCATTCTTCTACAGCCCCCCTCCGTGTCCTTCACCCCCTTCTTCTCCCCCCATTCTTCTACAGCCCCCCTCCGTGTCCTTCACCCCCTTCTTCTCCCCCCATTCTTCTACAGCCCCCCTCCGTGTCCTTCACCCCCCTTCTTCTCCCCCCATTCTTCTACAGCCCCCTCTGTGTCCTTCACCCCCTCTTCATCTCCCCCCATTCTTCTACAGCCCCCCTCCGTGTCCTTCACCCCCTTCTTCTCCCCCCATTCTTCTACAGCCCCCCTCCGTGTCCTTCACCCCCCTTCTCCCCCATCCTTCTACAGCCCCCCTCCGTGTCCTTCACCCCCCTTCTTCTCCCCCCATTCTTCTACAGACCCCCTCCGTGTCCTTCACCCCCCCTTCTTCTCCCCCCATTCTTCTACAGCCCCCCTCCTTGTCCTTCCCCCCCTTCTTCTCCCCCCATTCTTCCACAGCCCCCCTCCGTGTCCTTCACCCCCCTTCTTCTCCCCCCATTCTTCTACAGCCCCCCTCCCTGTCCTTCACCCCCTTCTTCTCCCCCCATTCTTCTACAGCCCCCCTCCGTGTCCTTCACCCCCTTCTTCTCCCCCCATTCTTCTACAGCCCCCCTCCGTGTCCTTCACCCCCCTTCTTCTCCCCCTATTCTTCTACAGCCCCCCTCCTTGTCCTTCACCCCCCTTATTCTCCCCCCATTCTTCTACAGCCCCCCTCCGTGTCCTTCACCCCCCTTCTTCTCCCCCTATTCTTCTACAGCCCCCCTCCTTGTCCTTCACCCCCCTTCTTCTCCCCCCATTCTTCTACAGCCCCCCTCCGTGTCCTTCACCCCCCCTTCTTCTCCCCCATTCTTCTACAGCCCCCCCTCCGTGTCCTTCACCCCCCTTCTTCTCCTCCCATTCTTCTACAGCCCCCCTCTGTGTCCTTCACCCCCTCTTCTTCTCCCCCCATTCTTCTACAGCCCCCCTCCGTGTCCTTCACCCCCCTTCTTCTCCCCCCATTCTTCTACAGCCCCCCTCTGTGTCCTTCACCCCCTCTTCTTCTCCCCCCATTCTTCTACAGCCCCCCTCCGTGTCCTTCACCCCCCTTCTTCTCCCCCCATTCTTCTACATCCCCCCTCTGTGTCCTTCACCCCCTCTTCTTCTCCCCCCATTCTTCTACAGCCCCCCTCCGTGTCCTTCACCCCCCTTCTTCTCCCCCCATTCTTCTACAGCCCCCCTCTGTGTCCCTCACCCCCTCTTCTTCTCCCCCCATTCTTCTACAGCCCCCCTCCGTGTCCTTCACCCCCCTTCTTCTCCCCCCATTCTTCTACAGCCCCCCTCCATGTCCTTCACCCCCCTTCTTCTCCCCCCATTCTTCTACAGCCCCCCTCTGTGTCCTTCACCCCCTCTTCTTCTCCCCCCATTCTTCTACAGCCCCCCTCTGTGTCCTTCACCCCCCTTCTTCTCCCCCCATTCTTCTACAGCCCCCCTCCGTGTCTTTCACCCCCCCTTCTTCTCCCCCCATCCTTCTACAGCTCCCCTCCGTGTCCTTCACCCCCCCACCAGTTCTTCTCCGGCTCCCTGTCCTCCCCTGCCGGCTTCCCACCTCTCCTCTCCCGCAGGATGTGTGGATCTGTCATTAGGATGGCCAGAGGAGGAAGGGACCGGTCATTTACCAACCCCTTCCTTTTTTGAATTGGACACAGTGAGCGAGATCGCTCCTGTGTCCTGTGAAAACTGAGCAGAGTAACCTATGTGTTACTCTTCTCAGTTTATGAATGGACAGGAGCCGCTGTCTTCTGTCCATTCATCTTCAATGCTGAGAAAGGGTTTGGGGAATCAATGTCCTCAGCCTCTTTCTCTGTCTCAAAGGGTAGATGTCAGGGTTCTATTTAGTAAACCAAAAAATAGCAGCGCTGAACCTACTAGGATTATACAGTACAAATCAATATACTTAAACAATGTGCAATAAGTGGAAGAGTGATTAGTAATTAATTAAAAGTCCATCTTCATGAATACACAGTACTCAAATAATGTAACCGGACTGTGAATGTGATTCAATGGTTGATTTCATCCTCCACCACACCAGTGCTGAACACACAAAATGCTCGCTTACCAGACGGCAAGCCGTAAAAGCTTGCGACCTATACCCGGCCAGGGCCTTTATCCACTGAAGGGCCAAGCGAATGGATACCAGGAAGAACCCTCAAGATGGTCAGCACACAAAACAGGGACCGCCAAACTCGTCAATCCCAGATCATAAGTATAGGCAGATGATGGTAGTGTTCAGATGTATCCCAAAACAGAAGAGGGGCACCATAGCGTAATACTGATAAGCATGGTTTTATTAAGTAATAAGAAAGTCACTTACAAAATTGGAGTATATAAAAGCAAGTAAGTCGGCCGGCTCGTACAAACACCAGTCCCTGGAACGGCACACGCGATACGTCAGCACGTCAGCTCCTCCCGACGCGCGTTTCGTCATATGATGACGTCGTCTGGGGCCTATTTAGACCCCTGATATCACACCAAAGCCCCCCCTTTCAACAGGGTTGATTTTAAAAAATGTAAAAAATATAAAAAAATGAAATTGTAAACAAAAATTATAAAAATTTAAATTATAAAAATATATATAAAATAAAAAATGACTGACACCATCCCCCTGCCCTACCAACACTGTCCACTGCCCCAACCCTCTCCCCCGAAAAAGCATAAAAATAAAAACTACTGACACCATCCACTGCCCTACTGACACCATCACCACCACATACTCTCCACCCCTTCCCCAGAAGCACTGTGAAAAAAATATTTTAAAAAATGATTTAAAGAAAATAATAAACAACAAAATTGTAAAAAATAATAGAGAAAATAATAAAAACAAAAAACTACCGGACACACTGCTCTACTGACACTGTCCCCCAATCATTGTGAAAAACAAAAAATAAAAAAAAATAATTTAAAAAATAATTTAAAAAAGAATAATAAAAACAAAGAACTACTGACACCATCCACTGCCCTACTGACACCATCCTGCACATACTACCCACCTCTGTACACTCCACACTCCTCACATGCACATTATACCCACCTACATACACTCCGCACTCCTCTCCTGCACATACTGCCCACCGCCATACACTCCGCACTGTACATTCCCTATTTAACATTACTACATTCTCCACTATGTAAGTCATCTCAGACTCTATAAAACCACACCCCATTTAAGCCACGCGCAATATGTAGCACAGTTTAAGCCACACCCACCTCCCTGAAATGAGTTTTTGCAGGTTGGGATGTCTGTCTATGGTGAGATCGGATGAAAACGAACCGCCTATCAGTTTTTATCCATTTTCATCTGATCTGATCCACTGGACAGATGGCGAACGTATCGCCATCCGTCTGTTTTGAGCAGATCTTGTCTGATCGAATGGCAGGCAGGTGACACATCTCCGCTGACATGCGCCTGCCCATACAAGTCAATGGGTGGCCTGCTCAGATCCGCCTGAAAAACGGACAGGCGGATCTTTGCAGGCCGATCATGTGAATGGGGCCTAAGCCTTTTTCTAACATTTGTTGCTTAGTTAAAGACCATATTTTTTTATAGAAAATTACTTAGAACCCCAAAATATTATATATATATATATATATTTTAGCAGAAACCCTAGAGGATAAAATAGCAATCGTTGCAAATTTTTTATGTCACACGGAATTTGCACAGCGGACTTTCAAACGCAATTTTTTGGGAAAAAAGACACTTTTATGAATTTAAAAAAAAACAGTAAAGTTAGCCCAATTTTTTGGTATAATGTAAAAGATGATGTTACGCCGAGTAAATAGATACCTAACATGTCATGCTTTGAAATTGCGCACACTCGTGGAATGGCTACAAACTTCAGTACTTAAAAATCTCCATAGGCGACGCTTTCAAAAAATGTAATGGTTACCAGATTAAAGTTACAGAAGGAGGTCTTTTACTAGAATTATTGCTCTCGCTGACAACCGCGGTGATACCGCACATGTGTGATTTGAACACCGTTTACATTTGTGGGCATGACTCACATATGCGTTTTCTTTGCTGTGCAAGCTCGTGGGGACGGTGGTGCTTTAAAGTTTGTTTGTTTTTCTTAATTTTTTTTTAACATTGTCCCTTTAAAAAAAAAAATCTGATAACTTTTATTGCTGTCACAAGGAATGTAAACATCCCTTGTGACAGTAAGACCCCTTTCACGCTGGGGTATTTTTCAGGCATTTTTCAGGCGCTTTAGCGTTAAAAAAAGTGTCTGTAAAGCGCCTGAAAGAAGCCTCATCTGCAATCCCAATGTGAAAGCCTTAGCCCTTTCACACTGCCAGCGCCCGAAAAACGCTGGTAAAGCGCCACTTAAGGCCCCTTTCACACTGGGGTGTTTTTTAGGCGTTTTTTTTTTTTTGACGCCCTGCCAGCGCAGCGCCCCAGTGTGAAAGCACTCGGACTTTCACACTGGGATTGCAGATGAGGCTTTCAGGCGCTTTACAGGCGCTTTTTTTAATGCTAAAGCGCCTCAAAAATGCCCCAGTGTGAAAGGGGTCTCAGTGTGAAAGCACTTGGGCTTTCACATTGGGATTGCAGATGAGGCTTCTTTCAGGCTCTTTTTTTAACGCTAAAGCACCTGAAAAATGCCTGAAAAATGCCCCAGTGTGAAAGGGGTCTAATAGGTGGTGACAGGTACTCTTTATGGAGGGATCAGGGGTCTAAAAGACCCCAAATCCCTCCTTTACACTTAAAAGTATTAAGATGGGGTGATGCCTGCAAGCCATGAACACATATTTGCGTACGGTTGGCGTGAAGGTGTAAAAGTGGTACTAAACCCAGTAATATGGAAATAGTTCATCTGCCCCCACACAGTGCCCACAGCTTATAAATCTTCATTTTACATTAAAATACTGCCAATATATACCTTTTTGGCTGATCTGTATACCACGGTCATGTGATAAACTGCAGGGTTTGCCCGAATGCTGAGTGTTCAGGTAGGAGGAGATTTCCACCATAGCCTATGTTCTCATGCTGTTATGGAAGGCGGATCATTCATCAATCAAGACGTGACATCCCACACACTGTTTTCTTTTTTAGTTACTGGAATGGAGGAGGAGGGAGGGACTGGGCTGTCCTTTATGATCTGTATACACACCCAAATGTTTGATGTTAACACCATGTGACCTGAAAAGCTCAGCTCAAACAAGGAAATGTTCTCTCCAGCAATGGAGACCAAACCTAGCATGTGTAGGGGGACCACTTTGACTGTGTATTATCTGGCCTTGCCCAGAGAGACCCTGCAGGAGGGGGAGGATCTGTGCATACAGGATCAAAGAGCCTTTTTACACAATACAGAGGATTAACCCCTTAGGTTTCACATGCTATTCTGCATATACAGACAGATGTTACTGTTGTGGGTTTAGTAACACTTTAACTGTAAGTAAAATGAATATCTCCTAAACAGGTACCGTTTAGGACAGGGGTGCCCAACCTTTTGAGGAGCGAGGGCCACTTTAGCGACTTGGTAACCGGTCGTGGGCCACAAGGAGTGGAGCGGGCAGATGACAGGTCGGTGTCCGCTCTGCATTTGTAGATACAGACACATCCCGCTCTACTCTATGGGCCCTCCGATCCGCCCAGACAGGAGGGGAGGGATCCCCTTCTGTTTTTCTTACAGGCGAATGGAGAGCCTGTTTGGGTCCGCATGAAAAATGGCCAGGCGGACTCGATCAAACTGATCGTGTGAAAGGAGCCTAAGGTTGCTTTCACACTGATGTACTGGGATTTATCTGCACCTCAACTGGCCTCAATCTTCACTTCCGCTGGCTGTTACTGCTGGCTGTTACTGCTGGCTGTTACTGCTGGCTGGTACTGCTGGTGGGTACTGCTGGTGGGTACTGCTGATGGGTACTGCTGACGGGTACTGCTGGTTGGTACTGCTGGTGGGTAATGCTGGCTGGTAGACATGTGCACAGCCAAAAAATTCGTTCATTTTCGTTTCATTAGTTTATTATTTTTTTCATTTTTCGGGTCATTCGTTATGATCGCGATTCGTAAATTCGTTCATTCGTAAATTCGTAAATGCGTTCATTCGTACATTCGTAAATTCGAACATTCGTTCATTCGTACATTCGTACATTTTTACATTTGTACATTCGTAAATTCGTGCATTCGCAAAATCGAACATTCGTTCATTCGTACATTCGTTCATTCGTACATTTTTACATTTGTACATTTGTAAATTCGTACATTCGTAAAATCGTACATTTGTAAATTAGAGAATTCGGAAATTTGTAAATTCGAAGTTTGAAAATCCAAAAACCCGAAAATTCAAACATCTGAAATATTAACTAACTATTAAATTATAGGTATTGTAATTTCCTTTCAAATTTGACTGTCAGTGAACGTAACAAATACGTATTTAACCGAAGTTATGAATTATCCAAAACGAATGCTGCATCTAAACAAATGGAACAGAACAAATTAATAGTAAATAATAATAATAAAACGTTGTTATTATTATTATTGTTATTTATTATTATTAATTCATTACGTTCCATTCCGTTTTTTCGGATCATTCATAACTTTGGATAAATTTGTATGTGTTACGTTCACTAACAGCCAAATTTGAAAGGAAATTACAATACCTATAATTTAAAAGTTACTAGTAATAATTACTAATAGTTAAGTTATTATTAGCTAACTATTATTTCAGATTTCCGAATTTTCGAATTTACAAATTTACGAATTCACTAATTTACTAATGTATGAATGTACGAATGCCCGAATTTACGAATGTCCAATTTTATTGAATTTACGAATATTCGGAAAAAATTTGTTAAACGGGTTTTCGTTAATTCGGATATTCCCGAATTAACGAATTTGTCCAAAATTCGTTAAAAAACAAATTCGGAACGAAACGAATTGCACATGCCTACTGGCTGGTACTGCTCGTGTCTACTGCTGACAGCTACTACTGGTGGGTACTGCTGGCTGGTACTCTTCTGGTGGGTACTGCTGGCTGGTTCTGTGCTGGTGGGTACTGCTGGTTGGTACTGCTGGAGGGTACTGCTGGCTGGTACTGTGCTGGTTGGTACTGCTGGTGGGTACTGCTGACTGGTAGTGCTGGTGGTTACTACTGGCTGGTACTGCTGGCGGGTACTGCTGGTGGGTACCGCTGACTGGTACTGCTGTGGGTCCTGCTGGTGGGTACTGCCGGTGGGTACTAATGGGGGTATCCCTGGTGGCTGCTGTCCCAGATTGTGGGTTCCTGAATCACCATCCCCGAGCATCAGTGTGACAGGAGCATACGGCTGCAGTAGAGAGCAGAGCCAATGCTTCCTGTATCGTGCTGGCAACTGTCACAGGTGGAGTACATTTGGTATCATTCTGCCTGTGACAGGAGCCGGCGCTATACATGAAGCATCAGCTTTGCTTCCTCTAGCGCTGACTCCGTTCTACACACTAACGCTCGGAGATGGCGGGACGGGAACCCGCGATCTGGGTTTGCCGACCCGCCATCCAAGAGCAGGAGGTGGTGGGCCACATTAGTTGGGCACTCCTGGTTTAAGATATATTCAGGTGAGCAACAGCCGATGATGTCACCAGCGCATGAAGAAATGGAATAGAGTACCCATTGGAAGATTTTTCTTTTTTGTTTTGGTGACAACCCAAAATCTGTGATTTTCTTTCATATTCACCATAAGGCATTGCACCCACGATCGACAAATGGCTTGCTATGGGGGCACTCGGCAAAGGGGAGGGGTCAGGGGTGCTGGCAGGTGACTTAAGAAGAGGAGGATCGACTTGCAAAACCACTGCACAGAGCAGGTAAGTATAACATGTTTACTATTTAATAGAAAAAAAAAACAATGTGGAGTCTGGTGCATGAGGCCCTGAACATGTAATTTTCACTTTCAAGTAGACATGTGCGATTCATTTTGCTCCGAATTGAATTTTTTTTCTGAAATTGGGGTGTATCCGAATTTCCGAATTACAATAGTACCAAATTTAAACGAATTCAAAATAACGAAAAAAAAAATTGGACTAAATTCAAATTCAAATCATTTTCGAATCAGTTTCAAATACTTTTCAAATACTTTTCAAATTCCAATAGTTTTCAAATTTGAATTAAAAAAGTTTTCGAATTTGAATAGTTTTCCAACTTCCAAAGAGAATAAAATAGAATAGAAAATACAGGAATAAAATAGAAAAAAAAATAGAATGGAAAAGAATATAACAGTAAATAAAAGAATAGAATATAATAGAGTAAAATGGAACAAATAGAATAGAAGATAAAAGAACAGAATAGACTAGAATAGAATAACATAGAAAGAATACAACCATCTTCTGAAATTCAAATTTCAAATAGAATAAATTTGAATCTGAATACATAAGAAAATAATGGAATAGAAAATAATAGAATAGAATAGAAAAAAAAAGAATTGAATAGACTATAAATAGAATAGAAAATAATAGAATTTAAAAAAATAGAATAAAAAGAATATAACCATCTCCCAAAATTCAAATAGAATCAATTTGAATTTGAATAGAATAGGAAATAATAGATTATACTAGAATAGAAAATAACAGAATAGTATAGAAAAAACAACAGAATAGAAAAGAATAGAAAGAATATAACCATCTTCCGAAATTCGAATTTTGAATAGAATAAATTTGAAAAGAATAGAATAGAATAGAAATGAATAGAATAGAAAATAAAATAATAGAATAGAAAATAATAGAATAGAATAAACAAATAAAAAAGAATAGAATAAAAAAAAAATAGAAAGACTATAACCATCTTCCGAAATTCGAATTTTGAACAGAAAAAATTTAAAAAGAATAGAATAGAACCGAATAGCATGGAAAATAAAAAAATAGAATAGAAAAGGATAGAATAGAATAAACAAATAGAAAAAGAATATAATAAAAAAATAGAAAGAATATAACCATTTCCCGAAATTCAAATAGAATCAATCTGAATTTGAATAGAAAAGAATAGATTAGAATAGGAAGATGGTTGTATTTATTCTATTCTATTCTATTCTGTTGTTTTTTTTCTATACTATTGTGTTATTTTCCATTCTATTCTACTGTATTCTTTTCTATTCTATTCCAATTCAAATTGATTCTATTTGAATTTTGGATATATACTATTTCTATTCTATTCTATTGTTTTTTTAATTCTATTCTTTTCTATTCTATCAGAATTTTAGAAGATTATTATAATCTTTCTATTTTATTTTATTCTTTTTCTTAATTATTTTCCATTCCTTTCTATTCTATTTTATTATATTCTGTTTTTTTATTTTCTATCCTATTTTTTCTGTTTTATGCTATTGTATTCTATTATTTTGTTTTCTGTTATATTCTTTTGTATTCTATTATGTTTTATTCTAGTCTATTCCTTTATTTTCTATTCTATTTTATTCTCTTTGGAAATTGGAAAACTATTTGAAAGCTATTCGAATTCAAAAACTTTTTGAATTCGAAAACTATTTGAAATTGATTCGAAACTTTTTTCAAATTGATTAGAATTTGAAAATTCAAATCGATTCAAATACGAATAAACTAAACGAATCCCAAAAACAAATTAAATGGATCAAACAAATTTAACGAAAAAAATAGTTTTCAGCGCTGTCATACTTTGAATAACAATTAGTCATGTAGCACTGTACCCAAGTAGGATTTTCTTTTTTAAAAAATTAAGACAGATAGAGCTTTCTTTTGGTGGTACGAAAAAGGACCGAAAAACACTTTTTTCTTAGTTTCTGTTTTAACCACTTGAGCCCCGGACCATTATGCTGCCTAAGGACCAGAGGTCTTTTTCCAATTTGGCACTGCGTCGCTTTAACTGCTAATTGCGCGGTCATGCAATGCTGTACCCAAACGAAATTTGCGTCCTTTTCTTCCCACAAATAGAGCTTTCTTTTGATGGTATTTGATCACCTCTGCAGTTTTTATTTTTTGCGCTATAAACGGAAAAAGACTGAAAATTTTGAAAAAAAATGATATTTTCTACTTTTTGTTATAAAAAAAATCCAATAAACTAAATTTTAGTCATACATTTAGGCCAAAATGTATTCGGCCACATGTCTTTGGTAAAAAAAATGTCAATAAGCATATATTTATTGGTTTGCGCAAAAGTTATAGCGTCTACAAACTAGGGTACATTTTCTGTAATTTACACAGCTTTTAGTTTATGACTGCCTATGTCATTTCTTGAGGTGCTAAAATGGCAGGGCAGTACAAAACCCCCCCAAATGACCCCATTTTGGAAAGTAGACACCCCAAGGAAATTGCTGAGAGGCATGTTGAACCCATTGAATATTTATTTTTTTTGTCCCAAGTGATTGAATAATGACAAAAAAAAAAAATATTTACAAAAAGTTGTCACTAAATGATATATTGCTCACACAGGCCATGGGCCTATGTGGAATTGCACCCCAAAATACATTCAGCTGCTTCTCCTGAGTATGGGGATACCACATGTGTGGGACTTTTTGGGAGCTTAGCCGCGTACGGGGCCCCGAAAACCAAGCACCGCCTTCAGGATTTCTAAGGGTGTAAATTTTTGATTTCACTCTTCACTGCCTATCACAGTTTCGGAGGCCATGGAATGCCCAGGTGGCACAAAACCCCCCCAAATGACCCCATTTTGGAAAGTAGACACCCCAAGCTATTTGCTGAGAGGCATATTGAGTCCATGGAATATTTTATATTTTGACACAAGTTGCGGGAAGTGACACTTTTTTTTTTTTTTGCACAAAGTTGTCACTAAATGATATATTGCTCACACAGGCCATGGGCATATGTGGAATTGCACCCCAAAATACATTTAGCTGCTTCTCCTGAGTACGGGGATACCACATGTGTGGGACTTTTTGGGAGCCTAGCCGCGTACGGGGCCCCGAAAACCAAGCACCGCCTTCAGGATTTCTAAGGGTGAAAATTTTTGATTTCACTCTTCACTGCCTATCACAGTTTCGGAGGCCATGGAATGCCCAGGTGGCACAAACCCCCCCCAAATGACCCCATTTTGGAAAGTAGACACCCCAAGCTATTTGCTGAGAGGCATGGTGAGTATTTTGCAGCTCTCATTTGTTTTTGAAAATGAAGAAAGACAAGAAAAAACTTTTTTTTTTTTCTTTTTTCAATTTTCAAAACTTTGTGACAAAAAGTGAGGTCTGCAAAATACTCACTATACCTCTCAGCAAATAGCTTTGGGTGTCTACTTTCCAAAATGGGGTCATTTGGGGGGGTTTTGTGCCACCTGGGCTTTCCATGGCCTCCGAAACTGTGATAGGCAGTGAAGAGTGAAATCAAAAATTCACGCCCTTAGAAAGCCTGAAGGCGGTGCTTGGTTTTCGGGGTCCCGTACGCGGCTAGGCTCCCAAAAAGTCTCACACATGTGGTATCCCCGTACTCAGGAGAAGCAGCAGAATGTATTTTGGGGTGTAATTTCACATATTCCCATGGCATGTTTGAGCAATATATCATTTAGTGACAACTTTGTGCAAAAAAAAAAAAAAAAAAAATTTGTCTCTTTCCCGCAACTTGTGTCGCAATATAAAATATTCCATGGACTCGACATGCCTCTCAGCTCAGCAAATAGCTTGGGGTGTCTACTTTCCAAAATGGGGTCATTTGGGGGGGGTTTTGAACTGTCCTGGCATTTTATGCACAACATTTAGAAGCTTATGTCACACATCACCAACTCTTCTAACCACTTGAAGACAAAGCCCTTTCTGACACTCATTGTTTACATGAAAAAGTTATTTTGCAAAAAAATTACTTTGAACCCCCAAACATTATATATTTTTTTAAAGCAAATGCCCTACAGATTAAAATGGTGGGTGTTTCATTTTTTTTTTTTCACACAGTATTTGCGCAGCGATTTTTCAAACGCATTTTTTGGGGAAAAAACACACTTTTTTAAATTTTAATGCACTAAAACACACTATATTGCCCAAATGTTTGATGAAATAAAAAAGATGATCTTAGGCCGAGTACATGGATACCAAACATGACATGCTTTAAAATTGCGCACAAACGTGCAGTGGCAACAAAATAAATACATTTTTAAAAGCCTTTAAAAGCCTTTACAGGTTACCACTTTAGATTTACAGAGGAGGTCTACTGCAAAAATTACTGCCCTCGATCTGACCTTCGCGGCGATACCTCACATGCATGGTGCAATTGCTGTTTACCTTTGACGACAGACCGCCGCTTGCGTTCGCCTTAGCGCGAGAGCAGGGGGCGACAGGGGTGCTTTTTTTTTTTTTTTTTTTCTTTATTATTTTTTTGCTTTTTTATCTTATTTTTAAACTGTTCCTTTCATTTTTTTTTTTTAAATCATTTTTATTGTTATCTCGGGGAATGTAAATATCCCCTATGATAGCAATAGGTAGTGACAGGTACTCTTTTTTGAAAAAATTGATCGGTGTGATAAAATGCTTCCCCAATTTCCCAATGGCGCTATTTACATCCGGCGAAATCTAAGTCATAAAATGCTCGTAGCTTCCGGTTTCTTAGGCCATAGAGATGTTTGGAGCCACTCTGGTCTCTGATCAGCTCTATGGTCAGCTGGCTGAATCACCGGCTGCATTCTCAGGTTCCCTGTTGAGACAGGAGAGCCAGAGAAAAACACGGAAGACGGTGGGGGGGGGCATTCCCTCCCACGGCTTGTAAAAGCAGTCTAGAGGCTAATTAGCCACTAGGATTGCTTTTACATGAAAGCCGACCGCTGGCTGAAAAGAATGATACCAAGATGATACTTAAACCTGCAGGCATCATTCTGGTATAACCATTCAAAGTCGTGAATGGCGTACCTGAAGACAAAAAAATGGTTAACAATAAAGCACAGTAAACGGTAAAGTATAAAAAATTGCATACCTGAAAAGCAAACATGATAAAACATAATAACAATAAAACATTGCAGAATAGAATACAGTAAAAAAGAGCAGAACAATAGAGAGAGAGAATAGAGAGAGAGAGAGCAATAAAACGACAACTATTTTTTTTTATTTTATATATTTTTTTTTTTTTTACACTTTTTTTGTAACTAACTTTTATAACGGTAACCGGTTCCAGGTTCGGGTCTCTCAAAATGCGATGGCATCTTGGGAGACCCTGTGAAAGTGTGCCTAGTCTGTGCAATGCTGTACCCTACGCTAATACTCAACTAATGAATGGTAGCGTTCAAAACATTCACCAATGCAAAGACCAGGATTGTCAGGACAGGAGGGACAATAATAGCGGGTGTCACGCCTATATCCGCGCTTGCTGCAGACACGACATCTTTTTTGGGGGTTCGTTGGGTAGGGGTACTCGGGAGGACATAAAGAAAATGCCTCTCATGCAGCCGACTGCATTTGGTTGGGGATGTGAATGGGGAAGTACGGGCGCTGCAGAAGCGGTGGGTTCCCAATTAGGATTGACGAATGCAGCAGGAAGGGCACTATGGGCACGACGGGCCTGTGTTTGTCTTCTTGGTGGCAGCGGGACACTACTTGTGCTTGCCACCTCACCAGCTTGAACTGCACTTATGGGACTCGCCACGTCACCAAGTGTTACTGCAGTGCTGGTTTGACTACGACCGGGGTGTACTAGGCCGCTGGCGCTTGCCAGTTCAATAAAAAGCTACCAAAAAAAGTGTTAGCGATCGCAGGGATCAGGCCTGACTCTGCGAACACTGCAGTTATGCGTTTAGTGTTTTGTAAGTGACAGTGATCGATCGATACTGCACTTGGGTGGGCTGGGCAGGGCGGAGGGGCAAAATGCAGGTGCTAGCAGGTATCTGGGCTGATCCCGCTAACACTGCGTTTTTGGGAACCCTAAACTGCTGGGGACGCCAGTATAGATCTGATCGGATCAGATATTGATCCGTTCAGATACTATACCACTAAGGGAGGCGTATGCTGCGTGCGTGGGTGTTAGCGGTACTGGCGCTAATCTGACGCTGCCTGGGGCGACGCATATCACCGCCGGGCGATCAGGGGGCTAAACCTTTATTCGGTAATAAACGGCGGGTGCCCTGACACTATAAAAAATAAACAAACTAACCAGCGTCACCCGTAACAGTTATACGGTGATCAGTGGTGAAAGGGTTAACTAGGGGGCCATCAAGGGGTTAAAACATTTATTCGGTAGTATATGGGGGTCCCTGTCGCTATAAAACGCTGACGGCGAACCTAAATATTTAGGTCCCTAACTAGCGTCACCAGCGACACTAATACAGCGATCAGAAAAATGATCGCTTAGCGACACTGGTGACAGGGGGTGATCAAGGGGTTAAAACTTTATTAGGGGGGGTTAGGGGGGTATCCTAGACCTACAGGGGGGTAATACTAACTGTCCCAACACTGTAACTGTCACAAACTGACACCAATGCAGTAATCAGAAAAAAAAAAAAAAAAAAAAAAACTGCTGGTGTCAGTTTGTGACAGGGGGGGGGGGGGGGGTGATTGGGGACCCCCCACCCGCGGAAGGCAAATCACGTATATGTACTTGATTTTGCCTGTCCGTGCCACCTTGCCGACGTAAATCGGCGTGAGGCGGTCGTCAAGTGGTTAAATTTTGCAAATACTTTTTTTTTCATAAATTTAGGCCAAAATATATTCTGCTACATTTCTTTGGTTAAAATAACCTAAATCAGTTTATATTATTTAGTGTGTGAAAGTTAGGCAGGCCATAGGTGGATCGAATCTCTGGCAGTTTAGCTGGGAGCAGCTGAGATTTGATCCATATATGGGCAAGTTGATTGTACTCAAGTCGATCCATCGATCGACTTCGGTAGAACCAGTATGTCAGATTTTTATCATGCAATTATTACCAGTGGCTATAGGCCCTAGCAGTAATCATTGTGCTTTCCTGGCAGGGACAGCTCCACCCCCCCCCCCCCTTCTAATGGGGAACACAATAGCTTGGGAGCCATGGGAGAGATTCAAGTGATTCCTTATAGTGTCTACATACTATGATATATACTGTATATATATATATATATATATATATATATATATATATATATATATATTTTTTTTTTTTTTTTTTTTTTTGAAAATTGATCAGTCCTGATGTACTAACTGCCTATCTAATTTCTTGAGGCCCTAAAATGCCAAAACAGTACAAATAACCCCCAAATGACCCCCTTTTTGGAAAGTAGACAGTCCAAGGTATTTAGTAAAATGCATGGTGACTCTTTTGAAGCTGTAATTTTGTGTCACAATTTTTTGGAAATGTAAGAAATGAAATACACTTTTTTTCACAAAGTTGTTATTTCTCACACACAGCATCAGCAAACTTAGCAATGATGAGTGGCGGTCCGTCCATTAGGGGCACAGGGGCACCACTCCCCCCAATCCATGCAGGGCACTGGACGCATGGATTTCAAAGTGTTTTTTTTTTTTAAAGCATGTGATTAGAGCCAGACGCACTAATTGGCTTAAACAAGGGTGGGCTTGGGGCGCAGAGCACTGCGCCCTGAGCCCACCCATTTGTGTGACATTAGCAAATTAATATTTACTAATGTCTTCCTGCTTCTCCTCCCGGCCAATCAGGAAGCCCCAGGATGCTGTCAGGTTGTGACGAAATGCGTTGGGAGGAGGGACGTGCTGACGTCAGCGTGGTGTTAAGATCCTGGAAGGACGGGTGTTTGTATTAGCCGGCCGGCTTGTTACACATGTGCTGTTTTATGTACTTCCAATGTAAGTGCAATATTACTTACTGACCAGCCCGCGGACAACCAAATCAACCTGTCTAACAGTTTGCGTTAAAAACAGGGGATTAGTCTCCACACATTTGCAAATATATGCGTAAGTTAGAGAGCCCCACCAAGGCACCCTGGTATCTGTAGTTCCTATCACTAACTGATGAGTGACTACACAGTGACCTCCAATGCTGCTTACTGTAATGGCCAGTCTTAGGTGGGGGTAGTGGACCCCTTTTTTGCAACAATGGTGTCAGGCAACACACTGACACCTTCGCAGCCATTGTGCGATTTGCTGGGTGCTCAGTGTGCTCCTGTACCTTCACCTACTCATCAGAATATATGTGTACAGACTAAACCCCTGTTTTTAATGTGTGCTGTTAGACAGGTTGATTCGGTTGTCCACAGGCTAGTTGGTAAGTAAGCTTGGAATTTTTCCTTGGATTTATCCTTGGCCTTGTTTATAAGTGCAATATTACCCTTTTTTAATAAACATTATTTAGTTAGTTTTACACTATGTAGAACTTTTGTTTTTTTGGGTCATCCTTTTGAACGCTTCTAGTCTAAAAGATTTTGGCTCCTTTGGATCCCTGGAAGGGCTTGGACCATTCACCTTGTTCCACTACATGTGAAGTTTCCTGTTATGAGCCGCCATTGATTCCAGCCTTGAGGACAAAGGCCCCAGCTGGGTATTAAGCCACAAGCGTTTAAACGCTTGCTGTCTGGTAAGCAGGTATTCTATGTGGTGGAGGTATATTTTTGGTCATGTTGTGAGTCACCAACATCACGAAGAGGCTTTTTAAAGTGATATACGAGGTATGTCTATTAAATAACGAGACTGTGATCCCACCTAGTAAACAAAGAAGTCAGAACCGGTTATAACCGCATGCGTGGTGACCTTAAACACGTTTGAACCTGCATGACAAGCAGCAACACTCTATGACGTTCAGTTGATTGTGAGTCGCCATTTAGTTTGGTTGTGTTTTCTGTAGTGTGCCGAAAAAAATGCTAAGTTTAAAAGTTGAACAATGTGTCAATTTGAATTTTTTTGTAAAATTGCACAAAACACCAACAGAATGTTTTCAAATGCTTACTAAAGCTTACGGGAATAACGGTCTTGTGAGTGTGTGTTTGAGTGGCACAAAAGATTCAGCGAGGGACATGATAATAAATTCCCAAAAGTTAAATCAGTGTCTAAAGGGACACGTTTTGAGTCAGTGCGAGTGATTAGCCGCCTATCGAGCGTCGGGAGGGGGGCTGTTGTGCAAGTGGATCGCCGCTTTCGAGAACCGCAGGGGGTGGGGTATGTTATGCCCTGTACACATGGTCGTATTTTCCGATGGAAAAAGTGCGATCGGATTGCGTTGTTGGAAATTCCAATCGTGTGTGGGCTCCATCGGACTTTTTCCGTCGGAATTTCCGACACACAAAGTTTGAGAGCAGGATATAAAATTTTCCGACAACAAAATCCGATCGTTTAAATTCCGATCGTGTGTACACAAATCCGACGCACAAAGTGCCACGCATGCTCAGAATAAATTAAGAGATGAAAGCTATTGGCTACTGCCCCGTTTATAGTCCCGACGTACGTGTTTTACGTCACCACGTTTAGAACGATCGGATTTTCCGACAACTTTGTTCGGCCGTGTGTATGCAAGACAAGTTTGGGCCAAAATCAGATCAGATCAAATCAAAAATCAGATTGGATTTTGTTGTCGGAATGTCCGATAAATGTCCGATTGTGTGTACAGGGCATTAGTGCGACTGAGGGGGCCAGGTCTGTTTGCGCCCCCCCAAAATATTGACCACCAGTCGCCACTGACAATGACACCCCAAAACACATTCTGCTATGCCTCCTGAGTATGGAGATACCACATGTGTGAGACTTTTTCACAACCTAGATGCATAGAAACAAACAACAAACATTAGGTTATTATATTGTGTGCAATAAAATTCATTAAAGTTTATTTTTTTATAAGCGTTTGAAAATGTTGTGTGGCATAAAAAATTGCAACAACCAACATTTATTTCCCCTGGGCCTTTGCTTTCAGAAAATATATAATGTTTGGGGGTTCTAAGTTATTATCTAATAATTTTGTTTACATGTACTGTATATGATAAGTGAGAATAGGCTTGGGAGGCAAGTGGTTAACCGGTGTGGAGGTGATCAGGGACAATATGACTGGTAAGGTGGTAATCAGGGACAATGGGATAATGTGACTGGTACAGTGGTAATCAGGGACAAAATGACTGGTGTGGCAGTGATCATGAACATTGTGAGTGGTGTGGCAGTGATTAGCGACACTGTGAGTAGGTGGCAGTAATTAGGGACAATATGAGTGGTGTGGTGGTGATCAGGGACTCTGGTAGTGGTGTGGAGATGATCATGGATACCGTAAAAGTGTGGCGCCGATCTCGGACACCATAACCAATCACAGAGATCACACAGTAGTAAATAATGATGCCAGGAAATAACATCTTGTTTACTACTGTCCATTTGATTGATGATTGGCTAAAATGATCACATGGTACCTGGGCCACCCACAGTGGCCTCTAAAACATAAATTGGCCAAAATGAATAATCTTATGAATGTTTGTAGATCCATTACTAAATATTAATAGCTATGTATAGGGTTGTATTATAGACTACATTAGCAGTGGAACTTTAAGGGTTATTTAAAGCGGAGTTCCACCCATTTAAAAGTCAGCAGCTACAAAAAGTGTGGCTGCTGACTTTTAATAAACAGACACTCACCTGTCCCATGGTCCAGCGATGTGGCCGCCCGAAGCCTCGCTTCTCTCCTCCTTCTCTCTGCAGGGCTGGCATTGCAATTGTGGGCGCCTGGCTGTGGCTTTACAGCCGGGCGCACACTGCATTATGAATGGCCGGGCAATCTTCTGGGACCTGTGACGTGTCCCAGAAGATTGCAGGAAGTGAGGGGGGGAGAGGTGAACTTCCTTCCGGTGCCACGGCTCCAGGAGAGGAAGTGGGAGCTGGGTACCTGTGAAAACTAGGTACCCGATCCCCCCCCCCCCCGAAAAAAAAAAAAGACATGCCAAATGTGGAATGTCAGGGGGTCACAAGTACTTAAAGCGGAAGTTCCATTTTTGGGTGGAACTCCACTTTAAGGGTTATTCACAGAACCTTACAAATCTAAAGCTGCACTCCAAAGAAAAAATGTATTGCTGGTAACTTTATCAGTGCAAACATTTCTGTCTGGAAGTTTGTTGCTTTTCACCCACAGGGCTGGGCTTAATCATTTTAGAGATTTGTTAGGTGTGTGTTGCATATGTGTATTTATGTTTATGCTTTTTATGAATAAATGAGCATTACACATTTATTCTAGCAGAAGCAAACATTTTGGATTGTATGTATGTTGTGTGCAGTTTAAACAAGAAGGTTCAAGAATCCATTGATGACTTCTCTTAAATAAAAGTCACTTGACAAATATATTACAGAGTGCATTTCCAATGAGTCAGTGGTTACAATTTTAAATAACAGAGGTGACCTTATGAAGGTCTGAGATTCTCTTTGATGTGTGTTAAAGACAATATGTTTTTACAAAGACATTTTACACTGTTGAACATGTCAGTTAGCAGTCTTTGTCTGACAAATATGCCTCTTTCAAGGATTTGTTGTAAAATTATTCTCCATTAATTTTCAAAGAGATTATGTGAGACAAATATTTGCTCTTTTACTTAATCACTACCTATGTGATTACATTTTTGTACAATAATCCAAATATTTTTGGCTGATGTATATTTTGGGGAATTTATAAAATAAAGTAGTATTTTAGCTGCCTGGATAATATTTATAACTTTTATTAAAGGGTACCAGCTTCAAAAAGATATTAGTAGACTAGTCACTGCTGAATATAGTGTATAAAATACACTAAACTGAGCATCATTATTCTTCTAACCTGCTGTAGAGTAGGTATGAGGCTCAGGTTCGCTGCTACCATGAATTTGTGTTGGATTCAGTGTGTTCGAAATTTGTGGCCCCAGTAAATACGGTAGAAGACTGAATTCTTTGGTACTGTAATACACTGGCTGACCTTTCAACTGCAGTCAGCAGATTTACAATTGTCAGTAATGGGGGCTTCGCTATGTGCCAGTCCCATCACTATACATGGTTGGGCTCCCAGGAGCCATTTGTCAGTGTATGTTAGAGTAGTTTAGGGAGGACCTACAGTCTGTGTATGGAGAGTTAATTGATATAGGGTGCTATACTGTGCTATATGGTGCTAAATTACTTAGATTACAGTGTAATGGGATCCATATTCTTGTGTACCTTTCCTGTGTTCACAGTTCAGAGACACCCAACAGTCCTTGTTAGGACTATCTTTTGGTAAGTGTCAACAACAACTGTAGTTGCTGTTTACAGGCCGCAGCCTTTCTCTTCACATGGAGGAACCCTTGAAATACCTTTCCTGGCTCAGGGAACCCCTACTAATAATTATGATTTCTACAGCTCAGAGCACATTAGTTTCATGGTCACAGGGAAGAATGATCTTTACGTTTGTGGTTATTGGGAATAATCCCCCCTTTTCATTAACTAAAAAGATTATTGGTGTCAGTGGATTCTTGTCTGGGAGGCAGGAATTGCCCATTGCTTAAGGAAACCCTGGCAACCTCTGGAGGAACCCTACGGTTCCACAGAACCCTTGTTAGGAAAGACTGATCTAGAGGTTGGGCACATCTTTTTTTATCTCAGAGTGGCCATGCTATGCACAGCAACAGCACACACTGAAGCTTGCACAATATGCGTTGGAGCTTTTGGCTTGCCCGGCAGCCAGTTTCGTTATATGTTATATTTTTAGACCATTGTATCAACATTATTCAGCGCACAAATTTATTTCGTGCTTATATGCAAGATATTTTTTAGTCTTGTTCACGATACGCTAATTTTAAGCACTATATATACTGTAGGTGGATATTTATCCCATAATTTTTTTTATTTACAATCTTCACATTTTTATAGTTTTATGTCTTTGGATTTGTGTTGGTCTTGTAGCAGTGATGAAGAGGGGAGAATGTTTTGCCCTTGAAATGTGTTGGCTGTCTTGCAAATCATTAAAGTTGTTTTGAACTTCCTTATGAATTCAATCTGGCATTATTTCTTTTGGTTTAAGGTCTGAGTAATGTTAGGTGCTCATTGGAGAGTAGTCCTGGTTACATGTGAGCTGCCTAACCAGAGGTAGTGAGCTTTTTCAAATGATTGTTGTCCTTCTCTCTACTACTCTCTCTGTATCAATACGTATTGAAGTCCCAGCACCTCTTGGAAGTATCCCCTTATTCTGGTGATCCAGCACTGTAAAAGTGTTACACAATGTTTTTGTGGCTGGACCTCAGTTGCCGAATTTATAATGTTTACTGCAGGATAAATCCTGCATTGCACCCTGAGGTTTGCGTCATTTTGCAGCGCTCCAGGAATGTAAAGATACCACACAATGTTTCTGTAACTGGACCTCAGCAGCCACATTCTAATATCTGCTGTAGGGTAAATCACCTCCTCAAAGTGTGCAGCTTATTCCGGTGGTCTGGCACAGAAATATCGGTATCTCCTTTAGATAATACTAGTTTTTAATAATAATAATAGTAGTTCTTTTTAAGATAAAACTTACCTCGTCTCTCCCTCTTATATTGCAGTCTAACCAAGCTGCCTACTGTCCAGCCACTGTATAATATGTGTGGCTGTTATTTCTCAAATTATGTACTTTAATGCTTATTTACAGATAACACTTGCTTCATCTCTTCTAATTATATTGCAGCCTAACCAAGCTGTTTATATTAGGGGTGTGGAATTTAATTGCTGCATCGATGCATCGTTATTCGGGTGTCCCCGATGTGGCATCAATGCATGTGACCCGAAAAATCGATGTCGGTTGACGTCATCCCGACTTGCCCTGCCCCTCCCGGAAGGAACATGCCTCCGAGCGTTTTTGTCAAAATAGCTTTTGTAATAATTGTAGAGTTATAATCCATTAAGTGGCCACCGCTGTATGTGTTTTTTAAAATATATGCAGCTTCATAAATCATTTCTTAGTGTGTTATAACTGTATATGCCGCTCATGTGACTGTTCAGTCAGGCCCGCCTCTCTCCTCTCATGTCTCTCCTGACGTCAGCCCCGCCCGCCCCTCTTCTGATCTGATAACTACAGTCAGTGGGCGGGGCTGAGAACTCCCACTGACATCAGGAGAGACGAGATACGTGAGACTGAGAGGAGAGAGGCGTGAGCATATACATTTATAACGCACTAAGAAATGAGGTATGAAGCTGCATATATTTTAAAATGCACATACAACGGTAGGCACTTAATGGATTATAACTGCATTTTTTTACCACACAGGCATTTCAACAGCAGCATGTAGCGTACAAATGTGTTTGTACTTTACTTACATTGGCTCCTACATGTGCTCTGTGCTGACATTTCCCCGCCCCCCCCCCGTTTGCACCTTCTACTCTGTTAACAGTGGGAGGTGCAAACAAGGGAAGGTGCAAACGAGGGAGCCCAGAGAAATGTCAGCACAGAGACAATACTACAGGGAACTTCACAGGGCTGTTTGTCAGTTGTGGATTCAGTTGTGTCAGCCGTTTGTGTGAATTCCTGTAGTGCACCGGATTAGTGCATTTTATAAAGCGGAGTTCCACCCATTTTTTAGTTTATTAAAAGTCAGCAGCTACAAAAAGTGTAGCTGCTGAATTTTAATAATCAGACACTCACCTGTCCCACGGTCCATCGATGCGGCCGCACGGAGCCCTGCTCCTCTCCCCCTCCTCTCCTTGGGGCCGTCATATCTACTGTGGGCAGTGACACCCGCCCGTGACAGCTTATGGCTTCACAGCCGGGCGCATACTGCGCTCTGCCATTGACCAGCCAATCTTCTGGGACCTGTATTGTGTCCCAGAAGATCGCTGGCAGAGAGGGGCCACCTAGAGCGAGAGGAGGAGTCACCTAGGCAGTCCCACTAAAAAGAGGACACACACTCCCCCCCCCAAAAAAATGACATGCCAAATGTGGCATGTCGGGGGGCGAGGAGTGCTTAAAGCGGAAGTTCTACTTTTGGGTGGAACTCCGCTTTAAAGGAGTGAGGTTATTTTTAATTCAAACAAAGAGTTCCAGTAAATTTTTTGATTATTAAAAGTCAGCAGCTACAAAAAAAGTGTATCTTCTGACTTTAAATAAAAAGACACTCACCTGTCCCACAATCCAGCGACGTGGCCACCCAAACCCTCCATTCTTTCCTTTCCGTGTGCTGGCAATACTACTCTGGGCATCCGGCTGTGACAGCTTGCAGCTTCAAAGCCGGGTGCGCATGTCTCACTGTGCTGTCCTGCACAGACGGGCAATCTTCTGGGACCTGTGATGTGTCCCAGAAGATTGCAGGGAGGAAGGGCCGCCTAGTCAGCCCAAGCAGAATTGGGAGCTCGTCGGTAATCGTGATGCATCGTGGAATCAAATCCTTGACCAGATAATTGTAATCGAATCGAATTGTGAGACCAGTGAAGATGCGCACCCCTAGTTTATATACTGTTCGGGCATTGACAATTATATGTTGCTATTGACACTCACATAATACATTCTAATGTTTATTTCAAGATAAAGCCTGCCTCATCTCTTTCTCATACCTTGCAGCCTTATCAGGCTGCCTACATACTGTCCGGTCACTTTACAATATTTGTGGCTATTGTCTCTCAAATAATACAATCTCATCTCTAATTCAAGATAAAACATGCCCTGTCTCTTCCCCTTATATTGCTGCCTAACCGAGCTGCTTACAGTACATAATGTCCAGTCACAGTGAATATATTTTAGCTATTGTCTCTCAGATAATACATTCTAATTTTTATTTATATTAGAGTAATAGTGAAGCACTCATTAACATCAAATAGCACTTATTAACTCAAAATGTGAACATTATCCTCAAATCACAAGGTAGTATATATAATAATATATGCAATCATCTGAATTGTGAAAAATAGTCCCAGAAACAATCCAGTTTTAAATCATTGTCCGTAAATGTGAAGGACAGTCCTATACACAGTCCAATTTTTAGTAGGTGTCCATAAACAACCACCAAGATTCATGTGCCATAAAGCACAATTTATGAAAAATCCTGTCTGAAATCTTCCACCATAAAACGCCACCAAAGTGTCACCCATATGCCCAATCGGGTGTCTCCTCACCTTATGCGGTGGACCCCTTACTTGCTCAAGGTGGTCAACAAACAGGTCAACAGCACCCCGGTCAAATCACAACACTCCGCAGCTCTTGCATAGGTGGCTCAAAGAAATATGTGTCAATTGATAATAGGGGACGCTGTGACTCTGAATTAAATATATACCTAAATAAGTTTGATGAGTGAACAATTGCTGAAATACATAATAAATATACAACAAATATATAGTGAATTACTGTGAACAGATGCTATACATTGCTAAATATACACCATACATATAGTAAATCTCTGTGATTAATTAAAATAAAAATAGTCCATATTCTTCAGGGAATAATCCAAAATGCAGTTGTTTTAGATTATTCACTGAAGAATATGGACTATTTTTACACAAGTTCCTTAAAAAAAAAATTGTTATCACTTTTATTGCTGTCACAAGGAATGTAAACATCCCCTTTGACAGTAATAGTCACGTGTCAGGTATTTTTCTGGAAGGATCTGGGGTCTTAGTACGCCAAATCCCTCCTTTGCACTTAAAAGCGTTCAAAACATTTGGCTGTTTTGAATACTGACATTTTTTAAAATCTGGAGCCTTTAAGGCTCCAGTAAATCCGGAAGTGACATTGTGACATTGCTTCCAGGTTTCTAGATCTGAGACCTGATCCATGCCGGTTCCGGGTCTCTGGCCAGCCGGCGGTCGATCCAGCTGGTCACTTGGGCCTCCCGGTGGGACGGGAGAGCCCGGGCAGAGCGGCGGAAGGCGTTGGGAGGGGAACGTCCCCTCCCGCTGCTTGTGATAACGATCAAGCATCTGCTTACCTGCATCAGTTGTTATCACAAGAAAGCCAAATGTCGGCTCTAAAAAACGGTACTGGCACAGGCATCACGCCGGTACAACCAATTTAGTCAGAAAATGACATCCTACTGGATCACTTCAGGCTGTTCCTTTTTGCAGGTATAGCTGTAGATGTAAAACATTAACCACTTCAGCCCTGGAAGATTTGGCTGCTGAATGACCGGGCCATTTTTTGCGATTCGGCACTGCGTCGCTTTAACTGATAATTGCGCTGTCATGTGACGCTGCACCCAAACAAAATTGATGTCCTTTTTTTCCCACAAATAGAGCTTTCTTTTGGTGGTATTTGATCGCCTCTGCGGTTTTTATTTTTTGGGCTATAAACAAAAAAAGAGCAACACACACTTCCGTAATCTGCCTCTTGTGGTCGCAATCGCTCGTGGCAAGCAGTCATCATGACCGTCGGCCACGAGCATCAGCACCCCGCAGTGCAGCGGGCACCTGCTATCCCGATCCCACAAGCCAACGTATAGCTACGACGGCTCGCGGGATCGTGCCGACCTGACACAGTAAAATGACGGCGGCTGGTTGGCAAGCGGTTAAAATAAGTGCCTATACTGTTAAAAATCCAGTAATACACAGTCTCACCCTGCTCTGCACATGCTCAGTTAGTCTCCTTATTTAGGCATTGTGTTGAATTTGTAGAAGCCGATTTGCTGACAGCCTGAAGATGTTTCTCAGGACTCTGGGCTTCAGGAAAATTGCAGCCTCCAACTAGAAGAAACAAACAATGCTGGGGGCAATTTTTTAGCACACACTAATTTTGGTAGCATAACTATTAATGCTGCTTAGCAACCGCGGAGTGAGAGTGGTCCGCGGCCGGGTGAGGGGTCAGTGGAGAGACATCGAGCCAGGCAGCAGGCGGCGGCTCGGAGTCACCGGGAGAAGCTAAGATTTATAAGAAGACAACGAAGGCTTTAAACAGGTACGAGCAGCTGTAACCCCTTCTAGTGACACCGATAACTACAGACGGAGCAGCCCTCGATGCCTTATATTTCTTTGGTGATACAGCTTCTACAGCCCTGGATAGTCTATAAGGTTTTTGGGAGACCCTATTCCCTGGGCTCTGTGAGACCAACATATTGGTCTTTTTAGCTGTAAGGAGAAAACTTATTCACTTCGGGTGTTCCGTCTCATTGGATAAGGGACTCTTCTTCTCACCAAGTGTTGATCGTATATATTCACTGGCCAATCCTTCTCCTTTGCAAGCTTATTGGGACTTATTCTAACATTTATCACACATGTTATCATATTTTCTTTTATGATTAACAGACTCACATTATCTGTTATTTTGAATACTGTAATTTTGGAGTTCATTGATCCACATCAGAGGATCAATATTGTCACTTTGTTTATGTGTATATCAATAACTTATATTTGATGTATTTACAATTTGAATATTATATTACTAGGTATCTAGTTTTCACAACATTTAGCTTATCCTATTCTTTTTTTTTTTTTTTTTTTTTTTTTTAGATTTTTTTCATTAGATTTTATTTGAAATGTGGATGGAATTAATTTCTAGTACTGAGCAAAGCACAATGTATGTCTACATGAGCAGCAAAGGATGCAGATTGGAGGGAGGGGGTTACAAAACAAGATTAGAATCTTTACTTTGTCCACTATGGTCATTTCACAGATCCTGGATATGGACACGTGGGACAGGCGGTTCCTCTATTGCGGGATTCTTCATTTGAATGTGATGGACTTGAGCTGGAGGTCCACCACTGACAAGTACGAGATCGCCTCTATGGGAAAGCGGACTGGAAAGGAGAAAGGATTTCCAGTAGGTAATTGTATGATGATCTTGTCTTGCTCAAACTGGAAGCAAACCGTGGTGTCTGACCCCTCCTGGAAGGGGAAGAAGCTTTCCCTCAGCTCCTCTCCATAGACATTGTTCACCATAGAGTTCAGGACTATCATGCGGTCGTCTTTGAGGACATCAAATCGAGGGTTAAAGTGCAGCACTAAATTCTTCTCATCTTTTCCCAAGTTTATGGAAAACCTTTTACAGCCCTCCGGAATGAAGCCCCCCACTTCCACGCAGGGGCGGTTCCAGGGGGGGGGGCAATGGGGCAATCGCCCCCTCCGAGAAATTTGTGACAGACCAGTCAGCGGATGAGTGAGCGGGCGAGAGGCCGAGTGTGCCGGTTAACAAGCAGGCGGGCCAGGTGAGAGAGAGCCTGAGTGGGCAGGTCAGCGCGGCATACGGGTGAGGGGGGGTCGCCAGCCAAGTGTGCATGTAAACGAGCGGGCAGGTCGGCGCCGGCGGACGAGTGGGGGGGTCGCAAGCTGAGTGTGCATGTTAACGAGCGGGCAGGTTGGCGCCGGCGGACGAGTGAGGGGGAGGTCGCCAGCTGAGTGTTCGGGCGTGCAGGGCAGACATTGAGTGAGGGGGCGGGCCGATCCACAGGTGAGCGGAGAGACTGGCCAGTCAGTGAGCCGGCGGGCGGGGAGCAGAGAGATGACATCATCTCTCACCGCCCGCCCTGCATCACTGCAGTTCCGCCCTCACTGTACAGCCGTGGGCAGCAGAGAGATTACATCATCTCTCTGCTGCCTGCCTTCACTCTGACAATCTGCACCTTAGCACCAACAACAATGAGCAACATGTGGCAGGTGACGTGGCAAGTGTAATCCGCAATGTGTGGCAGGTGACGTGGCAAGTAACAATCAGTAACATGTGGCAGGTGACGTGGCAAGTAACAATCAGCAACATGTGGCAGGTGACGTGGCAAGTGTAATCCGCAATGTGTGGCAGGTGACGTGGCAAGTAACAATCAGCAACATGTGGCAGGTGACGTGGCAAGTGTAATCCGCAATGTGTGGCAGGTGACGTGGCAAGTAACAATCAGCAACATGTGGCAGGTGACGTGGCAAGTGTAATCCGCAATGTGTGGCAGGTGACGTGGCAAGTAACAATCAGCAACATGTGGCAGGTGACGTGGCAAGTAACAATCAGCAACATGTGACAGGTGACGTGGCAAGTGTAATCCGCAATGTGTGGCAGGTGACGTGGCAAGTAACAATCAGCAACATGTGGCAGGTGACGTGGCAAGTGTAATCCGCAATGTGTGGCAGGTGATGTGGCAAGTAACAATCAGCAACATGTGGCAGGTGACGTGGCAAGTGTAATCCGCAATGTGTGGCAGGTGACGTGGCAAGTAACAATCAGCAACATGTGGCAGATGACGTGGCAAGTAACAATCAGCAACTTGTGGCAGGTGACGTCTCAAGTAACAATCAGCAACATGTGGCAGGTGACATTTTATTTATTTATTTATTTATTTTAGGTACTTATATAGCGCCGTCAATTTACGCAGCGCTTTACATATACATTGTACATTCACATCAGTCCCTACCCTCAAGGAGCTTACAATCTAAGGTTCCTAACTTGCATTCATACATACTAGGGACGATTTAGAGAGGATCCGATTAACCTACCAGCATGTCTTTGGAGTACATGGCAAGTGTAATCCGCAATGTGTGGCAGGTGACGTGGCAAGTGGCAATCAGCAGCATGTGGCAGGGGACCTGGCAAGTGACAATCAGCAGCATGTGGCAGGTGACGTGGCAAGTGACAATCAGTATCTGGTGGCAGGCAAGTGACAATCCGCAGCTTGTGGCAGGGACGTGGCAAGTGACAAGCTGCATCTGAAGGCAGGTCGACGTGGAAAGTGACACACTCGGGGCTCCCACAGATTCTGCATTATGGTGAGTTGAACCAGTTCATTTTATATTACAATGTAATAATATAAATAATGCTCTTCAATCATCCTGACTCCATAACAACCATGGTGCAGTGATGATGAAAGCGCCAACACCAGCCATTGCTTCGATAAATTGCCTGCAAAAAAACATATTTTCTGGCAGTGCCCCTCCCAAGACTAGACTCTGGATCCGCCCCTGCTTCCACGGAGTGACCGGGTTTGAGGCTGAAGTTAAACAAGATAACCGCTTTATCTGCCATTCTGCTTCCTTATCAGACAAACTTGTAGTTTATCCTATTCTTGGTAAACTCATCCACCTTAGTTTTCTGTTTTTAGTTTGATTTCACCAATTCATTATGTCTAGGTTTCTTGTTTAATGATTTTAGCGCTGCACTAATTTATATCTTATGACTTTGGGTTTTGTATTGTAGACTCTTGGTGCTGGCTGCTTATATTTTGTTGAATTTTTGATTCATTTAAAAAATTTTTGGTTTAGTAGATATTTCAATGTAATTTTAGCGCAGCATTTGGCCAATTGGCCCCTTTTTTCTCTATAACTATTAATGTTGAATGTATGTTTCTTGCTAAATAACATTTTTAATCATTTTGTTAAGGGTAAAGTTAAAGTTTAAGGTTAAATTAATTCAGTTCAGATAATATTTCCTCAAAGCAAATGTCCTCCATGCCTCATATTAAGTTAACCAACTTTGCTAGTTTTCCTGCTGGTTTTGAAGTTTATACAGTGGGTATAGAAAAGAATCACTCCCCTTTAAAATAATCAGATTTTTCTGTTAAAACATACGCTCCGTGCTGGAAAACCAATTCCCCTATCTGACTTGCTCTCTTCCTGCCACAACCTCTCTATGGCTTGGCTTGAACACCTTATAAACAAAATACCGAACGTTGACGATTTGACAAGACCATATACAGCCTTTGAGTCATTGTTATCCCAGTCGGACAGACCAGAGCATTCACTATCCCTGATATATTAGATACTAATTCAGGTCTCTTATCCAAACCCACCGACATTCCTTTCAAAATGGGAAAGGGAGATGAACCTGTCTTATGTTTTACATAAGCTTGATCCTAATGTTTCGGATATATGTTGGAGATGCTTGCAGGCCCATAGTAACATGACACACATTTGGGGTACGTGCCCACTTGTTACCCCCTTTTGGGACAAGATTCTCCAGCTGTATGACAAACTTGTAGGGGACAGATATCTTAATGAACCCCGCTTAACGGTCCTATCTATGTTACCGGGGTCATACAAACAAATCAAGAAGAGCTTAATTCGACACTGGTTGACTGCTGCACGTTCAGTTATTGCTAGATCTTGGCATCAACCAGTGGTCCCCTCTCTAGTGGATTGGGCCTGCGAAGTATTTAGGATTGAACATATTGAAAGGCTGTTAGCGTGGGATGCTGATAAAAGTGAGATCCACACTATTACGTGGACTGTTTGGTTACACTTCCGGTTCTCTTCTGATTTTGACCCTTTTATAGCAGATACAGCAGTTACTGCTCCCCCTGGGCCCTCTAATGAGTAACTTGATATACCTTATCCCCCACTTCCCTTTCTTTCTTATACCCCCCCCCCCCTTTTTTTATTTTTTTATTTCTTTTTCTCTTTTCATATTTCACCACCCTTTCTACTCCTCCTCCCTTACTTTCTTAAGATTAAAGTATTCTTACCGGTATATTCACCACACTTTCAGGCCATATGTGTTGAGCCTTGGTTTTTTCAGTTTTCTACACCATTGTTTAACGTGATCTACTGGTAAGTAAAAAGTGTACTAAAGCGCTGATATGAACTAGTAAATAAATAAATAAGTGACAAATACTAGAAGATGACCAAATAATATAGCTGCAATTATTGTGTATTTGAACTGATATCACACAAAAAGTGTTGTATATGTTCAAAATGTATAATGCGCTAATATTAACCTCTCAATATAACAGTGTGATCTTTTAATGATTAATCAGTGAATCATGTGCAAAATAATCAAACAGAGCCTATTATAAATAACATAACATCCTTCACCATAACAAAATCCTATAACTAATTATCAATGTGATAATAAATTATTGAACACAATTAAAATTTTCTCTTTTTAATTGTGTTCAATAATTTATTATCACATTGATATTTATTTATAGGATTTTGTTATGGTGAAGGATGTTATATTATTTATAATAGGCTCTATTTGATTATTTTGCACATGATTCACTGATTAATCATTAAGACACTGTGATCTACTGGTACTTGACTTACCATTACTTGGTTTATTTCTACACTTTGATGATATCAACTTGACTATGCTTATGTGATATATGTTCTTTTAATGTCCTTCCGATCCTAATGTATACTTGTTCATTCAATGGAAATATGTTATATCTTACCTATGGTTATTGAATGTGGTTAAAAAAAAATGTTTGAAACTTAAAACAGATTCAAGATAAAATAATCAAATTTTGTTGCTTTGTAGCCTGAAATAAAGACAGACATCGTTTTTTTTTGTATTCAGCTGTATTTACTCAGTGCAACTTATAACATGCAAGTGAAAGATATAACACCAACATGTAAAAATAAAAAAAAAAAAAAATCAAAAACAGAACAGTTCTGAGTTGGAAAAAGGATCACTCCCCTCCTAAAAATGACTTGTAAACTCAATCAAGTGTAGATAATTACCTTCTCAATAGCACACAAAGCCATTTGACTTTCAACCGTGATCAGCTGTGGTCATTTTGATTAGCTCAGCATGAAAAGAGCTCTCCTGGAGCATTTCAGTGCTTGGTAGTGCAACTGAAGCAAACAATCAACTATGGGTGGCAAGGCACTGTCAAATGATCTCCGGGATAAAGTTGTGGACAGGCACAAATCAGGAGTTGGAGACACAAAAATTTAAAAGGCTTTATCAATCCATAGACGCACAGTAAAGTCTATTATTAAGAAGTGTTTGGTACAACACAGACCCTCACTGGATCAGGACGTCGCTTCAAGCTGGATGAAAGAGCCAGGAGGAAACTAGTCAGAGAGGCTACCAACTCTGAAGCAGTTGCAGGAAGTTATGACAAAGTGTGGTTATTATGTGCATGTGACTACAATATCACAAATTCTCCTCAAATGTGACTTGTATGGGAGGGTTGCAAGAAAAAAAAACACTCCTCAAGAAAGTACAATTAAAAAAAAGGTGTGCTGTCCCTTTAAATATTAAAATTCATGACAAAAGAACTAAAAAACATTAATCAGTACTATCATATGGAATCACTAATACGTGCAAAAGAATAAGTAGACAATTTGATAAACCAACATATGCGAGCAAACGATGTGTACAATATGCAGATTACAGCTGTGATAGGAAAGTGCCAATATATGTAAAAATCTTATTCATGCAATAATTCTTAATGGACATAAAGTCCATCAAAGGCAATCTCTAATGCAAAGAAAAGTCCATATATAATGAAGGTGAATAAAGTGCTTTGTGCTTAAAATCTTCCACTAATCAGTGATCCAGTGCTCATGGGTGCTCCTTAAGAAAAAAGGGGGCCTCTTACCAAACAATAATGTTCTCGAGTTACAGAGATCAAAAAACGTATACACTCTTTCCCCAGGTTTATTATGCCGCGTACACACGGTCGGACTTTTCGTCTACAAAAGTCCAACGGACGCCGACGGACTAAAGCTGGCTGGTAATCCGATCGTGTGTGGGCTTCTCCGGACTTTCAGCAGACTTTTTCAGCCTCAAATCCGACGGACTTTAGATTTGAAACATGCTTCAAATCTTTACGTCGTAACTACGACGGACCCCGAAATCCGCTCGTCTGTGTGCTAGTCCGACGGACAAAAACCCATGCTAGGGCAGCTATTGGCTACTGGCTATGAACTTCCTTATTTTAGTCCGGTGTACGTCATCACGTACGAATCCGTCGGACTTTTGTGTGGTCGTGTGTAGGCAAGTCCGTTCGTTAGAAAGTCTGCTGCAAGTCCGCCGAAAGTCCGCCGGAAGTCTGTCGGACAGGCTGTCGGACTTTTGTAGACGAAAAGTCCGACCGTGTGTACGCGGCATTAGAATCACCTGCAGCAGACTTCTGAGGCTAAATTTTCACCAGGGGCCAGCAAGGGCAAGCACATTGAAGTCAAAACACCCCTCTCCACACAGGCATATATGAAATATAGACAGGGAGAAGCTTCATAGCGCAGTACAATCAGAACGTTTATTATTAGTAAACAGAGTTGCACTTACATTTAAGCAGTTACAACAGGCAGCAATAGTGAAAAACATGCCGGCCGTGGTGTCACCTGACCCGCTGGCACGTGATGACATCACACGATGCCTCCGCCCGACATGTTTCCTCACAAATGGCGTCCTCTGGGATTGGCATGCCAATCATTTGATAGTATTGGTTCATGTTTTTTAGTTGCTTTTTTGCACTTTGTCATGAATTGTAATATTTAAAGGGACAGCACAATTTTTTTTATAGTACGATTTATTTGGCCCGGTGTTTAGGGTTATTTGAGTTACAGCAGTTCAATACCTACCTACTCTGGGCTAAGCACAAGAATTCTAGTTATATTGTGTAACGAATCCTTAAGAAAGGCCACATGTAGTCACGAGTGAGCTTTGCCAAAACGCGCACCTTGAAGATTCTGAGGCCACATGGGAAAAGGTGTTATGGTCAGAAGAGACTAAAATTTAATTATTTGGTCTCAACACAAAAACGATATGTCTGACAGAAATCCAATACAGTGCACCATCCAAATAACACCATTTCTACGGTAAAGCATGGAGGTGGTAATATTCTGTTATGGGGGTGTTTCTCTGCAGCAGGGACTGGAGCACTTGTCAGGATAGAAGGTAAAATGGATAGGCCAAAATACCGTCAAATTCTTGAGGAAAATCTACTCCTCCTTGCCAGAAAGTTGTCAATGGGAAGAAGATTTACATTCCAACATGGCAATGACCCAAAGCACATAGCAAAAATGACCATGCAGTGGTTGAAGGAGAAAAAGGTGAATGTCCTTGCATGGCCTTGTCAGAGCCCAGACTTAAACCCCATTAAATCTGTGGAATGACTTGAAGACTGCAGTCCACAAATGGTCACCATCAAATTTAAATGAACTTGAGCAGTTCTGCAAAGAAGAATGGGCAAATATTGCAAAGTCTAGATATGCAACGTTAATAGAGACATATCCCAGCAGACTTAAGGCTGTAATTAAAGCAAAAAGTGATTCAACAAAATATTGACAGAAGAGGGTGATCCTTTTTCCAACTCAATTATTCTGTTTTGTAATCTTTTACATCTTTGTCTGACATGGGGGTGTTATATCTTTCACTTGGACGTTATAAGTTGCACTGAGTAAATACAGCTCGATAAAACAAAAACAGTGTCTGTCCTAATTTCAAGCTGCAAAGCAACAAAATGTGATTATTTTATATAATCTTTATTTTATTTTATACATTTTTCAATTTTTACACAACAAGTACACATAATGTAATAATTAAATATATAATTTTACATACACAACGCATACATTTATCCACTTTGTGTCTAAAAAAACATCTATCAAAAATTATACTAAACCACATTAACACGCTATTCAACCACATACTTCATTCTCACACATGCAAAAAAAAAAAAAAAACTAAAAAGGGGAGGGGGGGAGGGGGGTTTACTCTATATGTAATTTAATACATTTGCTGAGCTTCTAAACGCCTCCCATTTTTGCCATATTTTAGGGATTTGATCCCTCAGTCCCATTTCTGTACCCATCATCATCTCCACTGACTGCATTTCGCTATGACAGTTCGAGCAGCTGTCAGCATATGTCTTAAGATATCTCTTTTCATAGCTTTCATAGAACCAGGGAGCATTGATAGCACTGATACTAATATATATCGGGTTGTATTTTTTGTCCTGTAATAAATTGATATATATCATACATTTTTGACCAAAATCTCTGAACCCCCGGACAGTTATACCATAAATGAGACATTGTGCCTATTGCATTTTGACATCTCCAGCATACCTCAGTATTTTCATTATTTATTTTATGCATATCTACTGGACATCTATACCATCTTGCGAGAATGTTATCATTTCTTTCCTGATGTCTACTTGATAAAGATAACTTATGTATTAATAAAAATGTTTTATCCCACTTTGTTCTGGGAATAGTTATGCCCAGTTCTTCTTCCCATTTATTTCGGTATGTCAGTTCTTTTTTCTTAGTATATGAATTCAAGTATTTATATAGTATAGATAAGACATGAGCTGGTCTATGTTCTTGTAATAATAATTTAAAATGTGATTATTTTAAAGGGGGTGATTTTTTTCTATACCCACTGCATATTGGTACATTAACCACTTGCTGCCCGCCCACCGGCATATGACGGCGGGACGTTGCAGCTGTTATCCTGCGCCGCGTCACTCGGGTCCTGGTACGCGTGCCCGGCGGCCGCGATGTCCGCTGTGCACCCACGATTGCCCAGTAACCGAGCAGGACTGTGGATCTGTGTGTGTAAACACACAGATTCACGTCCTGTCAGGTGGGAGGAGACCGATGGTGTGTTCCTTGTACAGAGGAACACCGATTGGTCTCCTCCCCTTGCGAGTCCCCTCCCCCCACAGTTAGAATCACTCCCTAGCAACATGATTAACCCTACAACGCCCACTCCTGGTTAACCCCTTCATTGCCAGTCACATTTATACAGTAATCAATGCATTTTTATAGCACGGAGCTCTGTATAAATGTGAATGGTCCCAAAAATGTGTCAAAAGTGTCGTAGATCGCCGCCATTACTATTAAAAAAAAAAAATAATAAAAATGCTATAAATCTATCCCCTTATTTTGTAGACGCTATAACTTTTGCGCAAACCAATAAATATACGCTTATTGCGATATTTTTTACCAAAAATATGTAGAAGAATACGAATCGGCCTAAACTGAGGAAAAAATTTGTTTAAAAAAAAAAAAAATTGGGATATTTATTATAGCAAAAAGTAAAAAATATTGTGTTTTTTTCAAACTTGTCACTCTTGTTTTGTTTATAGCACAAGAAATAAAAACCTCAGAGGTGATCAAATACCACCAAAAGAAAGCTCTATTAGTGGGGGAAAAATGATAAAAAATTCATATGTGTACAGTGTTGTATGTACTTTGTTATTCAAAGTGTGACAGCACTGAAAGCTGAAAATTGGCTTTGGCTGGAAGGGGGTGAAAATGCCCTGTAGGCAAGTGGTTAAGAAGAAATAGCACAGAGATTATAAAATGCTATTTATCATGTTTTTTTGTTTTTTTTTAAAGTTCAGTTACCAGGAGCAATCAGGTGACATCATTGCAAGCATTATGATTGATTGTTGTGGGTTACAACCCTTAGCACTTTGCCCGAAACATAAAATATAAAAAATACATTATATCTGCAGAGAAATACCAGTGCTATACACACGTCTTTCTTTTCCAAGACAGCAGCATGGAATGCCAATGAGCACATTCTATTGTCTTCCATCCTTCACTTTAATCAAAGTCTATTTTGTCTATATTAGCCTCCATCCTTCTTCTGACTGGTAGGAAACAGAAGAGAAAAGAGACAGAAGCTATTAATGATCATGTGCTCAAGCATTAAAAGACCAAGTAATGAAAATCCATTGTTCTTTCAGAGGAATTTGATACAAATTCTCAAGCATTTCCTTACATTCACTTGCACATGAATTAATGTTCAAAGAGATGCAAAATTACGTCTGTGAAAGTAATGGTCCACTTACTACATAAATAATACAGGAAAAAGCAAGAAATGTTTTCTAAAAGCAATATTGTAACTAAAGTGATAGACCCCCCCCCAACCCCTCATACTTCTACATAAGGATCCCGCCATTGCTGAATGATTTCTTGCTTTTGTCTATGAATGCTCCAGGGCTGTCATACTTATCCATCCTTCTCTACATGGTGTCAGTGACCTTGAAGAAATGTGCATGTCAAGACGTAGAATAAGCACAGCAGGTATAGGGATAAAATCCTCAAACCTATGTATTAGGATTAGACTATATTCTTATGCTGCCTTCACACGGTCGGATTTTCCGATTCGATGTGAGCTTGTTGTCGGAAAGTCCAACCGTGTGTATGCTCCATCGAACATTTGCTGTCGGACTTTCCGCCAACAAATGTTTCTTAGCAGGTTCTCAAATTTCCTGCCAACAAAACTTGTTGTCGGAAAGTCCGATCGTGTGTACACAAGTCCGTCACATGAAAGTTCGCGCATGCTCTAAATCAAGCAGAAGGAGCCGCACTGGCTATTGAACTTCCTTTTTCAAGGCTCGTCATACGTCTTGTACGTCACGGTGTTCTCACGTTCGGAATTTTTGGCCAACGTTTGTGTGACCGTGTGTATGCAAGACAAGTTTGAGCCAACAACCTTTGAACAAAAATCCATGGTTTTGTTGTCGGAAAATCTGATCGTGTTTACGCGGCATAAGGCTTTATTTTTAGTGTTATCTCAGTAGGGGTAAGTGGTTTATTTTAAGGGTTAGGTTTAGCTTAGGTGTTAAAGCTCAACTCTTAATGCAGGTTCCCCACTACTGCCTTCTTCCCCTCAAATGGAGCACTCCACCACTTATAAATTAAATATCCCTTTTACAATCATCTTTGGTTCAATTTGATGATATCACAGGTCCTCTTCACCCCATTTTTCCTTCAGCAGTGGGGTGACCTTAAATATTGGGTTCACAGGCAGTGGGTTGAATGATGCTGGTCATCATTTAACCCTAAAGAGATCAAGAGATCATGTTGATGTAATACACTGTGTAGGTGAGTCTGAAGAGGAAAACACCTGAGAGGAGGTTAGTATAGCAGCCATAGGTGATTTTTTTATTCTTAAGAGCTGTGGGGGATCCATATTTGTATTATTTGTCCAGAATGGATTTGTATATTAAAAGAATTACTAGAGAATGCTGACAAGAGTGGTGTCTAGGGATGACCCAAATGTACCTGGGTTTGGTGAACTTTACTGAAATTTGAGTGCTGAATCCAAGCCCCATGGAAGGCAATAGCAGCCAAATGTTGAAAACCAGTAAGGGCCATTTTCTAGGCTTATAGGCAAGGGATTTCCAAACCAGTAGTAAAAAGAAGGAGAGAAAAGCGCCACTACCTATGTGTAGCATTTATTAAAACATATTGGTAAAATGAAAAACAATAAATATGCAACAATAAAAAAGACATTAAAAGGCCTATCAATAGGCCTCCAGGAGGAGGCCTATTGATACGCATGAATATGCATGAAGGACAAAAATAGAACTTTAAAAGCTTCCAGCATGCATGAGGATAAAGGGGACATTCACAGCATATTACAATCATGGTAATTAGGGAATGATGAAAGAAATACAATACATTAGCAGACATTAAATACATAAAATGTGAACTCTTACCTTAATATAGTCCTTCTGCAGGACCTGAATGATGGCAGAACAGGTCTCTGGAATAATGATCCCCAGAGCCTGGGGGGAGATGCCTGTCGAGAACTTGATATCCTGCAGACATCTCCCCGTCGCCAAGTACCGCAAGGTGGCGACTAGCCTCTGTTCAGGAGTGATGGCTTGCCTCATGCAGGTGTCCTGCCTGCTAATATAAGGGGACAGCAAAGCCAACAGACGGTAAAAAATGGGGTCAGTCATCCGGAGATAATTCCTGAAAGCATCAGGATTATTCTCACGGATCTCCCGCAACAAAGGCATGTGAGAGAATTGGAGCAACCAGTTCTTCATCCATGAATTCCTAACTATCCTGTTCATGGACTGGGCTTGGGTCAAAGCAAGAACCCCAACACCAAGCCCCCGCATAGCACAAACTCTACGATGAGTACGTAACCGCAACATAGCTTCAAATCGGTTGGCTGGTCAAAACAAACTAACAGAAAGCAATGAAGAACAGCAAGGCCTGAGAAGAGCGAGCTGAAAATCAGAAACGAGCGGACAAGAACACACTGATAATCAAATACGTACTATAATAATAATAATAATAATACACACTGACAAACAAATGAGAACTGACTATACGCACTGAAGAACAGATACGAACCCACAAGCACAAACTGAAGAGCAGTAATGATCTGAAAAGCACGAGTCTGAAAAGTGCGAATTGTCTCTCACCAAACTTTTACTAACACGAGATTAGCAGAAGGAGCCCAAAGGGTGGCGCACTTGGTATTGAACTTCCCTTTTCTAGTGCCGTTGTACGTGTTGTACGTCACCTCGTTCTTGATGTTCGCAATTTCCGACCAACTTTGTGTGACTGTGTGTATGCAAGACAAGTTTGAGCCAACATCCGTCGGAAAAAAACATGGATTTTTGTTGTTGGGATGTGCGATCGTGTGTACGCAGCATTAGAGGTTTGTAGCCAGGCAGAGTGTTTTTTTTTTATTCCCACACTTTTCCTTTTATCACCAACATATGTTTGCATACATTGCCAATTCCAGTCTTTTTAAAAGTCTATTTTTTATTCAGGGAAGCGCATGCACACAAAGCCCTGAGACTGTGATTACATAAACTGCATTCCTCCTCATCTGTTAGGGGCACAGTAACTCTTTGCTAAATGCCAGAACCATTTCAGACACGTATAGAACATTGGGACTACAGAGCAGTCACCAAAGTGTCAATAAATGGCGACACCTGAATCCACCATGAGGATTTTTTTTTAGGTGAAGTTGGAAAAAACTGTGGCCATGTTGCAATCATTTTTCAGATGTGGGCAGTCACAATGTCAGATGCCCATCATAAGTATGAGCCGTAAATAATTAAGCTGATGGACAGCAGTCTTAGTTTTTATTAATAACTTACACAAAAGCTTTTTTAAAGGTTTGCATAAAAACTTGCAGCTCAAAAGAATATTCTGAATCTGGACCCTGTGACTCCACATTCAGGTTCATTACTGTGACCTCTACTCAATATAATAATATCAATCAACATAATGTTTGCCATGAATAATGCAATTCAGGCAGAAGATTATACATTTTTTAGCTGATTCTGTGAAATATGTCATCGTGATCGGCTTGCTGGCCTTGAAATGAAATGTGACATTGGACACTGATGCAACTAATCTACCTATAATTGTATAATAAGACCATTATCATTTCAAAGCTAGTAAAGCTTAGTGAACACCTACGAAAGCAAACAGACCTAAAGAAACTAACCATTAAAATCTATTATATGTCATTATGGAGGACTCATCAAGTGGTCATTGGAAATTGGCTTGCATTATTTGTGCTAGAGTCTGCACATCACTCAGTTATAAATAAAATTCTGTGACTGTAAAGCAGTGGCGGCTGGTGCTAAAATTTTTTTGGGGGGCGCAAAAAATTTTGGAAAAAAAATCATCAATTGCAGCCACTGTTCCATTAAACGCTGCCACTGTGCCCATCAAATGCTGCCACTGTGCCCATCAAATGCTGCCACTGTGCCATTAAATGCTGCCACTGTGCCATCAAATGCTGCCACTGTGCCCATCAAATGCTGCCACTGTGCCCATCAAATGCTGCCACTGTGCCATTAAATGCTGCCACTATGCCATCAAACGCTGCCACTGTGCCATCAAATGCTGCCACCGTGCCCATCAAATGCTGCCACTGTGCCATTAAATGCTGCCACTGTGTCCATCAAACTCTGCCACTGTGCCATTAAATGCTGCCACTATGCCATCAAACGCTGCCACTGTGCCCATCAAATGCTGCCACTGTGCCCATCAAATGCTGCCACTGTGCCATTAAATGCTGCCACTGTGCCATCAAATGCTGCCACTGTGTCCATCAAACTCTGCCACTGTGCCATTAAATGCTGCCACTATGCCATCAAACGCTGCCACTGTGCCATCAAATGCTGCCACTGTGCCCACCAAACCCTGCCACTGTGCCATCAAACGCTGCCACTGTACCATCAAACGCTGCCACTGTGCCATCCAATGCAGCCACTGTGCCCATCAAACGCTGCCACTGTGCCCATCAAATGCTGCCACTGTACCATCAAATGCTGCCAGTGTGCCCATCAAGTGCTGCCAGTATGCCCTTGAATGCCCCCAGTGTGACCCTCACCCGCTCGTCATCTGCCTGGCACTTACCCTGTCTTGGTGGGGCAGCGGGTAATGGCGACAAAAGGGGTCCTTCGTGCATCTCCTGCTGTCCTCACCTCCCGTCCTTTCTTCCTGATAGGCATCCAATAGCAGCGCCTGTCGTTTCTGCCAATCAGGTGACAGGTAACAGAAGCTAGCACCTGATTGGCAGAGAGGCGGTTCAGTGTTAGGAAAACGAATATTCATTCGCTTTTCTAACACAGCTGAGTGAACTGCGAGCGCTCGCTGTTTACCTTTTTTTAACGCCTATTAGATTAATCAGGTGTTTCAAAATGCATGAATCTATCGATTGGTGATAGAGGGGGGTGGCAGGAGAGAGGGGGTGGCGCCCTTATGGACGCACCGCCACTGCTGTAAAAATGTATTAACTGTGAATAAACAGGTACCAGTACGTTTGTTATCTGTGTCTGAAGTCTGGTGCCAAAAGTTTAATTGTGAGGTTCCTGGAACTCAGAACTTATGAAAATTGCATTTTCTTAAAGGGGAAGTGTAGTAATAGGATAAAACAAACACACATACTCACCTCCATGCTGCAACATTGGTGTGATGTCACATGTCCTCTGATTACTCAGTTCTCAGTCTGCTCTGTGCAGAGAGTAGTGAGTGTCAGTCAATGCTCACTGCTCTGCCCTTCCAGTGCTCACTGGATCGCCGGGCTGTGGAAGGGGGTGAAAATATGTCATTTGCCGACCCCTTCCTTTTCTAAACAAACATAGTGAACACGCTGACTCACTGTATTCATTCACAACTAAAGCATAGTAAATTGTCTTTACTATGCTTCAGATTGTGAATGAACAGGAAGTTGCTCTGCATAGAGCACTTCCCATTCATTCACTGTCCAGTGCAGCTGAGGCTGCAGATAAAGACGTGTGTTTGAGCTTTGGGGTGCACACCCTAATGCAATAGGCTGCGCACACCTATGTCTGTATTACTACTGTTCCCATCATAGGTGTGTTCAGCCTATGGCAGTAGGGTGTGCACCCCAAAGCTCAAACACATGTGTGTGTTTGTATGTGTATGTATATTTATCTTTATATATACATACACACAGGCACATACACTCTTAAAAATAATCCTAAAATATTGTAAAATGTATTAAAAGATTTTTAATTAAATAAACACTTCTTGCACATGCACAATTAGCATTGTTTTTTTTGTTAGTGCCCCCTTCACCCCACTTCCCAAGGCAATGCTGAACATTGCAGAACCTGGTGCCATTTTGTTGATAATGATTGCTGAGTGGATAGTGTCAATAGGGCAGTAGATGGTGTCAGTAGTTTTTTATTATTTTATTTTTTATTATTGTAGCGCTGACAAATTTTTGCCTGTTTCCTTAATGTAATGTAAAAGTATGGGCGGTACATACCTTGATATTTGGCACCATCTAGTGGCTTAAACTGGAAATGGACTTAATTTATTTTCTGTTTCAAGAACATGGGAATGTTACAGGAAGTGACCATTTATTTACATTTTATAAAGAATTGACCTACCCACAATGCCAAGTGACCTCCCATGGACACTCAGCACTGAACTGCATGCTGGGTAGGTTATAAAAGGGCCCGCACGGCCATTTTCTTTCTCTTGTTCCTGGGAGGCATGGCCTGCCAGCAGGGCTCTGTGGGTGTGTGTGTCCCACAGAGTCGTGGCCTACCTCGTGCGGAGTGCAACAGCCAGCAATCCTGTCTTACATCACGGCGTGCTAGAGCAGCAGTGTGATCATTCCAGAGACCCTTGAAGGAGGTAATCGAGGACTCCCAGTCGTTTGGGAAAACGGAGCAGCGTGACGGCGTGGCCGCAGTGAACGAACTCAGATACTGTGGAGCGGAGGCATCCTTCTGTCTGGACCTAGATTGGTGAGAGGGCAGATGCCCAGAATGTTTGTACCGCACCTTTTCACACTTAGACTGTAGACACAGCATTGCTGGGACCTGTAGTCCCACAGAGAAGATCTTATTCAAGAAGGACTGAGTTTGAACAGGCCTCAAGCCTATCCTTCACTGTACTACTGACACTGTGTTACTAAAAGCCAAATTGCACCGGAGGCAGTTGCAGGTGTACTGCACTACAAGAATAGTTCTAACATTTGTTTTCCTTTGACCTTTGTTTGTTCAAATGTCGGATTACAATTGGTACCACACAAATAGCTAGCAGAAGACAGAAGACCGAAAAGACTGCATCTCTCATTGCAAGGCCTTGCATGCTACTAAAGATAAGAGGAACTGCATTATAAAGTAGGGGGAGCTCCCTAGGAATTGTGTTGTGCTTTATTGAATAACATTGTCTTTTTGTGGTTACTAGAGCGTGGGGAAGTGGGAAAGTGCCCAGAGTTAAGGCGTTTGTGCTCTGAACATTACTCCCACTTGGAGACGCACTTCCAGAGGTCATCCAGGACAACCCTATGTGTACAGATTGTTGTGAATACCTATTGGGCTGTTGCATTACGTTTGTGTGACAGTGCAAATACTGTAATTACTATTTTATACCAGTTCCAGTAAACATACAATCCTGGTTAAGTACAACTTGTGTGGAGTGTTGTTCCTTTTTCTAGCAGGTGGAACATCGGATACCCAGGTAATAACAAAGGTAATCCAGAGAGGTGATAGAAGCAAGTCGTTCTTCTAAACTGCCACAGTGCTGATCATTTATGAAGAGATTAGCTGTTGATCATAAATACTTCTTATTCTTTTCCTTCTGGTAAGGAGATTTTGATTGTCACTGTGGTGTGGAGTGCTGTTAACACACACTGAAGCTGGTGATGGGATTCCCCTGTTTTCCTTTTTCATGTAAAGGACCGTGACACTCTTTTTAGCACCGCATTTGGACTTTTTATAGTGCATTGAGGTCGGCTTGTAAATTGGAGACATCCTGTAAGGACTTTAATCTACTGCATAGCTTGGTGTCATCTGCAAAGACAGAAATTGTACTTTTAATCCCAGACCCAATATCATTTATAAAGTTATTAAAAAGTAAGGGTCCCAACACCAAACCTTGGGGTACAATACTGATAATCTTAGACCATTCAGAGTAAGAATCATTAACCACTACTCTCTGAATTCAGGTTTTTAGCCAGTTTTCTATCCATTTACAAACTGTTATTTCCAAGCCTGTAGACTTTACCTTACACATGAGCCGTGTGTGGGGAACTGTGTCAAATGCTTTTGCAAAATCCAAGAATAACACATCCACAGCGACCCCTCTGTCTAAGGTTTTACTTACCTCCTCATAAAAAGAAATCAGATTTGTTTGACAACTTCTGTCTCTCATGAATTCATGCTGTCTGTTGCTTAAAATATTTTTTTTCCAGCTAGAACTCATCTATGTTTTTTTATTAAACTCTCCAGTATCTTCCCACCGATAGAAGTTAAACTAACAGGTCTATAGTTACTTGGTAAAGACTTTGATCCCTTTTTAAATACGGGCACCACATTGGCCCTACGCCAATCCAGTGGTACCATTCCAGTCAATAACGAGTCACTAAAAATTAGAAGCAATGGCTTTGAAATGACAGAGCTCAATTCTTTTAGGATCCATGGGTGGATGCCATCAATTCCAGGTGCTTTATCCACCTTTATTCTGTCTAAATATTTCTGGACTATATCACTTTTGATACATTGTGGATCATTTGGGGCTGTGTCAATACCACCCCCATTATGGACATGAGCTCCCCCATGCTCCTCTGTATACACAGAGCTGAAGAAAGTATTTAATAAATGTGCCCTCTCTTTGTCCCCACTCACCCACTCTAGATTATTTTGTAAAGGGCCTACATGCTCAGATCTGACCTTTTTACTGTTAATGTATTTGAATTTTTTTTGGGGTGTGTCCTACTATCTTTTCCAATGTACTAAATGTATCTAATAATCTGGAATAGGTGTTCTACACTTGCTCTTAAACAAGGCTGAGCGAACAGTTCATCCTGTACATTTTGATCTCTGAGTATCTTGGGTGCTATTCATGTGAATTTAAATGGTAATAAACCCAAACCGAAAAATGTTATATATTGCAGTTTATTATTACTTAGATGTGATGATGGCATTTTTTTTTTTTTAGGCTTTTTTTTACCCTCTATTTTCTGCCAGTGATCTGGCCAGAAGCATTCTTCCTGTATTAGAGGGCCTACACTCTGAATGAAGGAGCAACAGAGGCAGCTTTAAACAGCAACATTGTTAATCGGGGAGTGGAGTGTTAGGTAGACTGGCAGATTTAGATATATTAGCCACTAGCGCATGACGATTTACGTCGGCACAATGGCATGGCTGGGCAAATGGGTGTACAGGTACGTCCCCCGGCATTGTGGGTGCATCGGGAGCAGTGATCGCTGTCATGTCAGTGGTAGCTCATCCCCCCCACAGTTAGAAAACCTCCCTAGGACGCACTTAACCTCTTGATCGCCCCCTAGTGTTTAACTCCTTCCCTGCCAGTGTCATTTACACACTAATCAGTGCATTTTTATAGCACTGATCGCTGTATAAATGCCAATGGTCACAAAATGGTGTCAAAAGTGTCTGATGTGTCCGCCACAATGTCGCAGTCATGATAAAAATTGCAAATCGCCATCATTATTAATTTTAAAAAAAAACAATAAATATGCCATAAATCTATCCCCTATTTTGTAGACTCTATAACTTTTGTGCAAACCAATCAATATACGCTTATTGCGATTTTTTTTTTTTTACCAAAAATATGAATACATATCGGCCTAAACTGAGAAAGAAATTTGTTTTTTATATATATATTTTTGGGGATATTTATTATAGCAAAAAGTAAAAAATATTGCTTTTTTTTTCAAAATTGTCGCTCTTTTTTTGTTTATAGCGCAAAAAATAAAAACCGCAGAGGTGATCAAATACCACCAAAAGAAAGCCCCATTTGTGGGAAAAAAAGGACATCAATTTTGTTTGGGTGCAACGTTGCACGACCACGCAATTGTCAGTTAAAGTGACGCAGTGCGGTAGCGCAAAAAGTGCTCTGGTCAGGAAGGGGTTAAATCCTTCCGGGGCTGAAGTGGTTAACAAACTGAAGCCAAACTCCAGCTAACACTAGCCGCGTACACACGAACGGAATGTCCGACAGAAAAAGTCAGACGCAAGCTTTTCATCGTCTAATCCGATCGTGTGTATGCCCCATCGGACTTTTTTTTTTGAAAATTCTGACGGACCTAGAAATAGAACATGTTCTAAATATTTACGACGGAACCAATTCCTATCGGGAAAACTGCTCGTCTGTATGCTGTTCCGACGGACAAAAAACGACGTATGCTCTGAAGCAAGTACGAGACGGAAGCTATTGGCTACTGGCTATTGAACTTCCTTTTTCTAGTCCCGTCGTACGTGTTGTACGTCACCGCGTTCTGGATGGTCGGACTTTGGTGTGATCGTGTGTATGCAAGACAGCTTGAGCGGAATTCCGTCAGAGAAACCTTCGAAATTTATTCCGACGGCAAAACCGGTCATGTGTACGCGGCATTATAAGCAGTTACAGCAGTGTTTTCCTTTAGGGATGAAGGTTTTACACAAATAAATCAAAGCTGATCATTGTAAGCACCTGCACTTTTTGAAAAAGTAAACTATCTGGCCAGATCATCAGGTGAAATTAAAGGAAAGGAAGACTAAAAAAGAAAACAAATGCTGCCATCATATCTGAGCATTAGTAAATTGCACTATAATAAATGTTTGCTTTTGGGATGAATACTTTGAGTTTTCTAAGCAAAACACACATTTGACCTAATAAGTTCACTAAAGAAGCCATGTAGGCCTTATGCCTTTATTTTTATGGTGCCTACAGCATATGATCACAAAGGTTAAACGATTTACAATAGTGCTGAGCCTCCTCTGTTGTCTTCGGGTAAAGAAATGACAGATGGGTACTGGAGACGTCCACAAAAGACCAAATGCCATCCCTTACATTGTTCTTTGGCCTGTGTCTTACAGCATGCAGAGCAAGCATTGGTAGGAAATGAAGCGGAAGAAGCAGGTGCTGCTGTACAATTCTACAGAAAGAAAAGATTATGCTGACTTCTTTTCACACTTCCAACTTGACGTACCAACTTAGTGTAAATGAGCGGCTCTGCTGTATATAAATTATGTAGAACTGTTTATATGTAGCTCCCAAATGTCCCGCATTTGGAACCGAATCCTTGCATCCCTCTTTCCTGCTCAGTTGTCCTTCTTTTCACTCTGATGTATAGATCTCTATAAGAAATAAACAAAATTGAACCTTTCATCCAACATCTACATGATTGCATTTGTCATTTTGAAAAGCATAAAGAAAAAAAAGTGGAGAAAAAAAAAAAAAACTAAATACCAATTTACCAATAGTTCCTGAATTATTATTTTTTACTAGTCCATATAACCGAGTGGTGTGTCCTTTGCCTACAGACTTCTTGCTATGAGCTCATTCACATGTGCACAGGGGGCCGTACATGGTAAAAAATAAGCGCATTTCTGTGCCTTGGAGCCAAAGGTGTTTTCAAATAGCCATCTGTACTAATTAATGACAGGCTACGGCTGAACACTGTAACTGTACATACATACAAGGGCGTTTGCGTCCAGGGGTGCACATCTGTCCCTGAATGCATGCAAAAACATTTAGGCCTGGCTCACACCTATGCATTTTTAGTGCATTTTCAGTTTTGCAGAAACACACTACAGTCCATTTAACATGGTTTACTATGGGTCACGTTCACATCGGAGCATTTTTCTGGTTTTTGACGCCATAGACTTTAATGGATCAAAAACATGTATTGAAAAACGCAAAATGCACCTGGAATATGCAAATTGTAACCTGCATAGGTGTGAACCAGGCCTCAGATGGTGGTTGCTAGCTTACAGCCACAGCCTATTATTGATTTGTGTTGGTGCTAGACATGTGCGATTAGTTTAGTACGAATCGAAAATTCATAGGAATTTCCGTAAATTCATTTGGGAGGATCCGAAATAGGAATTGCTATGCTTCCGAATACAAATTTCGAATCCAAATTCCGTTACAACGGAAATCAGAATGTTCGTTAATTACGATTATTCGTTATGATGAAGTTAAAAAACCCAGCAAGTCAGCACAGCACAGGGATGGTGGGAGCCCCTCATAATAAATTCATCATAACGAACATTCGTAATTGTTACGAAAAGTTAACAAACCTAAAAGTTAAAAACCCAGGAAGTCAGCACAGCACAGGGATGGTGGGAGCCCCTCATAATGATAAATTCATCATAACGAACATTCGTAATTGTTATGAAAAGTTAACAAACCTAATGAAAATTTGTATTTCGTACGAATCCAAATTGAATTCCGGAGACGAATTACGAAATACGAATTAATTCCAATACGAAATGGAACGGAACGAAACAAATTTATTGATGGCGCACATGTCTAGTTGGTGCCTGTACACAAACGCCTGTGATCTGCATGCACAGAAATATGCTGTTTCTTTATGGTGTATGGCCCTCTGCACCACTGTGAATGGCTCCTATAAGACGTCCCCCTGTCTCATCTCAGAAAGTTGGGAGGTATGTTGGTACAATATCCATGCATCATGCAGTACACTCTTGTTTCTATCTTTGTAAATTATATTTTTAATTAATTGGTTACATTTTTGGGGTCCTTGAATATAGTACTGATGCATGAAAGCTGCATCTTCCTGGCTGGAAGTTCCTGCGCAAAAACGTAAGTATGGTCTGTATAGTGAGCACAATCACACTGTATACTGTATGAGCATATGCCTGCATAAAAATTCCTCTAGATCCTATAATTCCAAATATTCAAATAATTCAAACATTCAAACAATATTATCTACTATTTAAGGGGGAGGTGTGATCTACGTACATATGTGTGTAAAATACAGTAAGGATCCTTGCACATACTGATGTATGAACTCCGAAACCTTCCTGCTGGAACAAATTTAGTGCACAAAATATGGTCTGTATAGCATACCTCCCAACTTTTTGAGATGGGAACAAGGAACATCTATTAGCAAAAGTATGTAGGCATAGGACCTACCCCCTGCCACGCCCCTCTAAAGGCAAATTATACAAAAAAAAAATACTTTTTTTTACTACTATTATTCCTTTATACTGGCTTTTGAAATTTACAAATGTAGCAATTTAGAAATTGAATGAAAGGTTTAGCGCTGGGAAATACTTTTTGAAAGATAAAAAGTGCATTTTATATACTATATACAGTTGTGCTCATAAGTTTACATACCCTGGCAGAATTTATGATTTCTTGGTCATTTTTCAGAGAATATGAATGATAACACAAAAAAATGTATTTCACTCATGGTTAGTGTTTGGCTGAAGCCATTTATTATCAATCAACTGTTTTTACTCTTTTTAAATCATAATGGCAACAGAAACTACCCAAATGACCCTGATCAAAAGTTTACATATTCTTAATACCGTGTATTGCTCCCTTGAACATCAATGACAGCTTGAAGTCTTTTGTGGTATTTGTGGATGAGGCTCTTTATCTTCTCAGATGGTAAAGCTGCCCATTCCTCTTGGCAAAAAGCCTCCAGTTCCTGTAAATTCTTGGGCAGTCTTGGATGAACTACACGTTTGAGATCTCCCCAAAGTGTCTCAATGATATTGAGGTCAGGAGACTGAGATGGCCACTCCAGAACCTTCACTTTATTCTGCTGTAGCCAATGACAGGTCGACTTGGCCTTGTGTTTTGGATCATTGTCATGTTGGAATGTCCCTGGCTGATGAATGCAGATGTTCCTCCAGTATTTTTTGATAACATGCTGCATTCATCTTGCCATCAATTTTGACCAAACTTCGTGTGCCTTTGTAGCTCACACATCCCCAAAACATCAGCGATTCACCTGTGTTTCACAGTAGGAATGGTTTACCTTTCATCATTGGCCTTGTTGACTCCTCTCCAAATGTAGTGTTTATGGTTGTGGCCAAAAAGCTCAATTTTGGTGTTATCACTCCAAATGACTTTGTTTGAGGCTTGTCTCTGTGCTGTTTGATGTATTGTAAGCGGGATACTTTGTGGCATTTGCGTAGTAATGGCTTTCTTCTGGCGACTCGACCATGCAGCCTATCTTTCTTCAAGTGCCTCCTAATGCCGCGTACATACGTTTGGACTTTTCGACCGGACTGGTCCGACGGATGCCGACGGACCAAATCTGGCGGACAATCCGATCGTGTATGGGCTTCACCGGACCTTCAGCAGACTTTTCTAGTCGCAAATCTGATGGACTTTAGATTTGGAACATGCTTCAAATCTTTACGTCGTAACTCTGCTGGACCCAGAAATGCGCTCGTCTGTATGCTAGTCCGACGGACAAAAACCAACGCTAGGGCAGCTATTGGCTACTGGCTATGAACTTCCTTATTTGGTGTGATTGTGTGTAGGCAAGTCCGGTCGTTAGAAAGTCCGTCGAAAGTCCACCAAAAGTCTGTCAAAAGAGAGTCCTGTATTTCACCTGAAATTATTTGGGGGTTTTTCTTTGCATCCTGAACAATTTTTCTGGCAGTTGTGGCTGAAATTTTAGTTGGTCTACCTGACCGTGGTTTGGTTTCAACAGAATCCCTCATTTTCCACTTCTTGATTAGAGTTTGAACACTGCTGATTGGCATTCTCAATTCCTTGGATATCTTTTTATGATTTAAAAAGAGTAAACACAGTTGATTGATAATAAATGGCTTCAGCCAAACACTAACCATGAGTGAAAAAAAATGTTTTTGTGTTATCATTCATATTCTCTGAAAAATGTGCAAGAAATCATAAATTCTGCCAGGGTATGTAAACTTATGAGCACAACTGTAGATCAGACCAAAATGAGGGACAAATGAGAAGGAAGGAGGGCAATTTTTCCAAATCAGGGACAGTCCCTCAAAATCAGGTACAGTTGGGAAGTATGTATAGAGTACACACGTAAAAATTCTTCTAGCTGCATATAACATAATCTACTATTTAACGCAAGTGTGATTTGCGCATCAGCACTCAGATTGGGAGAGGCAGGACCTGCACCAAAAGCAGTTTAGGGGTTTGCTGCAAAGCACGTAACCTGACAGAGAACACCATGAAGAATGGAAAGAGCAGCATGATGACTCATCAGTGTTCTGCTGCTCCTTCATTGTCAGATCAGCAGGCTGAGGGCTTGTTCTTAAAAGATCTGCAGTGGAGGTTGTTTCCTGGTAGGCTTGATTCACATCAATGCATTTTTTAGTGCTTTTTCCAGATTTGCACTGCAGAACGTAAGAAACCATGTTAACCTCCCTGGCGGTATGATTATGTCGGATTTTAGGTGCTGAAAGCGGTACAATTATTTTGCATGGAAATTTGGAGTTTTATATTGTACGCCTGTAATTCTTAACAATAACACACTTAAATCTGTCCAAACAAGAGTCTATCCTGGGTATGATGAAGTTTGAAACACAAAATCATAAATTATAATATAATAAATAAATATAAATAATTAAAAAAAATAATAATAAAATAAATTTCTCCACGATTCACTATCGCTCAGTTCTGCAAGTGTTCTAATTTACTATCGCTGTTTTCTAGCTGGTCTAAAGCCACTTTTGACATAAAGAGACACTTTTTGGTTGCTATGGACAATCTCCAGTTTCCGGGCAGAAAGAACAGTATATATAATATAAAACTGCATGCAGGGCATGGGCCAAAGCACTGGGGACAAAAGGGATGTGAAATATTTTCATACAGTACTGTAATCTGTAAGATTACAGTACTGTATGTGTTATGATTTTTACAGTTTTTAATTTGCCGCCAGGCTCCACCCCCGTGCGTTGCGACGCTCGCAGGGAACAGAGCCTGGCACGGAGAGGCTTTGGGCGGAGGACAAAGCCCGCAGACACCGCGGGGGGACATCGCAGGATCCTGGGGACAAGGTAAGTACACCGCACCAGGATCCTGCAATGCAATCCCGAATGTTGCTCGGGGTTACCGCTAATGGTGCTGAAATTTAACCCCGAGCCACACTCGGGATTACTGTCAGGGAGGTTAACTGGACTGTAGTGCAAATCTGCAAAATGCAAAAAGCACTAAAAATGCATAGGTCTAAATCAGGCCGTAAGGTGCCTTGGACATAAAACTGGCTGCAAATATTACAATTATTTTGGCAGGAAAAACTGTTCTCAGTGTAATTAGCTGCTTGGCTGCTTTCAGTGGCGGCTGGTGGTTTTTTGTTTGGGGGGGTGGCAAAAAACCGAACCCCCCTGCTGCAACTCAAACCTTTCCCACCATCCGCTGTCTGCCGGCCGGTCCACCGGCCCTTACCCCATCTAGGTATTGGGCATCAGCGGGCATCCGAGGAGCAGCGGCAGGGATCGGCATTTAGGCATCGCGGGGACCAGGCATCGGTCAGCAACTTATCTCCTCCTTGCTTCCGCTGTGCGTCTCCTCCCCTCCTCCTAGGCGTCCAATAGGATCGCCTGTCCTTTCAGCCAATTGGGTGATGGGTATCAGACCCACTTCCCGATTTGCCACGAAGAGGATCAGTGTTGCAACTACGAATATTCATTCGCTGTTGCAACACAGCTTGGTGGGCTCCAGTCACACTCTCTGCATCCCGAGCCAACCCTATTTTGAAGCCTATTAAAGCCTCTGGCTATAATCAGGTGCTTAAAAAAAGAAAAAACCCTGGCCGCTGTAACTCATATGCCCGGTGCCCTGAAAGGGGCCGGACGCATGAATAGGGGGTGGCCACGGAGGCCATGGATAGATTCATGCTATGCATGAATCTATCCATTGCATATAGGGGGTGGCCTGGAGAGAGGGAGCTGCGCCCGGGTGCGACTGGCTGCTTTACTAATAGTTCTTTCTTGGTGCACAGCGACAACGCTAAATGCTGGGGGAAGAGGCTGCTGCAGTGGCAAATCATTCTCACCGCCTGTTTTAACTCTGTAAATGCCACACCACTGCATTGCATTGCATTACGTGTTTGCAGGGCATTTGTGGCATAGGCCCATGCCAAACATGATAGAGGTATAATTTTTGTTGCAGCTACAGACCACCCCCATCTGTTTGCCTTTGCAGCTTAAAGTGGTTCTAAAGCCCAAACATTTATTACCTTAATGCATTTCTTGCATTAAGGTAAAAAAATTTAGCCATCAGCATCCCCACTCACCCCCCCTTTAACTTACCTGAGCCATCATTCAATCCAGCGCTGTGCACGTCTGCAGCTCCTCTCTCCCTTTCTGGGTGTTGCTGGATTTGCTGGGGCATCAGGAGCCATTGGATCTTCCAATGGGGACACTAGTTCTGGTGTTCTGGGGGTCCCCAAGGGATTCCCTTAATTTGCAGGGATTTCCTCTCACTTCCTATTATGGCTATGGGACAAGAAGTAAAGGGAAATCTCCCCAATGGGACACAGATGTAAAAAAAAAAAAAAGTTTGACAGGGGTTATGACCCTCCCCTACTCTCTTCAAAATGAAAAAAAAAAGTTTTGCCCATAGTTCTACTTTAACCTCAGAACCCTTACAGCTTTTATGTAATTTCAAGCTTGCTTTATATTACCTGTTGAATCTTAACAACAAAATAACCAGGGTGTAGTTATATGATCACAGTGCAGGCAGTCTGGGCAATAATTATTCCGTCATTCTTTTTAATACCATTACATAAATTATGATAAACACTATGAAACAATAGTCTTCAAAGAGAATGTGTCACAAAAATGTCACTGCTTATAGCAGTTCACTAATTACATAAAGATGTTTACTTTGAGTTTTTCAGTGTTTGGCTTGTCATGGTGTGATGTGCAATTAACATATCTTCTAAATGGTACAATGATTGGATTACTAGATGGTCAATAAATCATATGTATCAGTGTGCCATGAAAACTCTGACTTTGGAGGACCACAAATCACAAGTTGCCTATTTTTGGCATTTTCCTAATTTTGGATGTGAATAGTTATTTGAATGTTAAATGTTAATGTCAGACTATAACCTTTAAGTGCCACATTTGAAAACAAATCCACGCTTTGCTCACGATAAACATATTCACAGGCGCTCAGTCATGGATGCCGCTTCTCACAGTGGCGGTTGGTAAAGTTTTAGGTTGGGGGGGCGCCAGACCCCGCTCTTCCTTTTTGACCCCTCTCACTTCTAATAAGCCTCACCCCTTATAGAATCCACACACTCCGTCCCCTGTATTCCACCCATAGTGTCAGGAGTATTCAGCGCAGCCTCCCAGGACATAGTATACAGTGCAGCCTCACAGGACATAGTATACAGCTCAGCCACACAGGACAGAATATACAGCTCAGCCTCACAGGATATAGTATACAGCTCAGCCTCACAGGAAATAGTATACAGCTCAGCCTCACAGGACATAGTATACAGCACAGCCTCACAGGACATAGTATACAGCACAGCCTCACAGGACATAGTATACAGCTCAGCCTCACAGGACAGAATATACAGCTCAGCCTCACAGGATATAGTATACAGCTCAGCCTCACAGGATATAGTATACAGCTTAGTCTCACAGGAAATAGTATACAGCTCAGCCTCACAGGACATAGTATACAGCACAGCCTCACAGGACATAGTATACAGCACAGCCTCACAGGACATAGTATACAGCTCAGCCTCATAGGACAGAATATACAGCTCAGCCTCACAGGATATAGTATACAGCTCAGCCTCACAGGATATAGTATACAGCTCAGCCTCACAGGACATAGTATACAGCTCAGCCTCACAGGACAGAATATACAGCTCAGCATCACAGGACATAGTATACCAGGGTGCCTTGATGAGGCTCTGTGGCTTACGCATGTATTTGCAAATGTGTGCAGACTAAACCCCTGCTTTTAACGCATACTGTTAGACAGGTTATTTGGTTGTCTGCGGGCTAGTCGGTAAGTTAAGCTTGGTTTTTCCCTTGGATTTATCCTTGGCCTTGTTTGTACCTCCTGTACACCCAACCCACCTGCTCCCCTGCACAGCTACCCTCTGGACGTCTCCCTCCAGGGATTGTCCAGGGCATGACAATTATTCAACTGATCATTTAAATCTCCCTTCCTACGCTATGAAAGCTTCTTCCAGTGGCAGGGGGAAGCAATTAAACTCTTAGCTTAGGAATCCTGATCAGACCAAAACAAACAACAACCACTCCACTCACTCCAAGGAGCCAAAAACTAAATTGACCTAGCAGCCTAGCTAGGAGGGCGCTAAACAAGTAATATTGTAATTACACAAACCTGTAACGTGATACTTCCCAAATTACACTTTATTATATCATTTTCACATATGTCCTTGCTGGCCTTCATCATAATGAAACCTGTGTCATCTTCACTTGAAGTGTCAGCATTTCATGTGGAGATCCTTGTGGTTGTGTCAGGCAGCTAGTATTATGACACGTTACATGACATGGTGTGTAAGCTTAACATTTTGCTAACATTGTTCAGGTCTATTACTGCAGGCCTATCATAATAAATTTACTGTTTACACAAATCCACTTTGCACAACAAAGAAATCTTTTATATAAAACCTGTCAATTTGGTAGATATTTCTGTAGATAAAAATCAATGGTTAATGTAAATGATATCTGATTATACTTGCTGTGTCTTTTTGTATGATTGGCATCTGCAGCAATAGAAATTGTAAAGGTGTTTCAGCTGGGCGCTTGTTACTAAATACTGCAGTTTATTCAAGAAGTATAATGCCTCGTATACACGATCGGACTTTCCGACGGGAAATGTTCGATGTGAGCCTGTTGGCGGTAAATCCGACCGTGTGTATGCTCCATCGGACAATTGTTGTTGGACTTTCCGCCAACAAATGTTGGCTAGCAGGTTTTCAAATTTTCCGCGGACAAATGTGTGTTGTCGGATTTTCCGAGCGTGTGTTCACAAGTCCGTTGGACAAAAATCCAAAGTACAAACACGCATGCTCGGAAGCAAGGACGAGCCGGAAGTGGTCGGTCTTGTAAAACTAGCGTTCGCAATGAAGATATCACATTCATGACGCGCCAAATTATGTCAATGCAGCGCATTCTCTTCTTCTTTATATTGGTATAATAATGAAGCTGCTTTGCTGGTGATATTAATGTATCAGTTTAATCAAAGTAGCAGCTGATAAAAAACAGTTCTGTTCACTCACAGAGTAAAATTAAAACGAAAGAAGCTTACATGGTCACTAGCCATCCACCGAGCAATGAGGAGCTGTGTTAAGTTCCCAGCAAGGCCATTCTCCCAGAATGAAAAAAAAGGGGAGATGGGTGGATCAACGAAACGAAAAGGCAGCCTCCTAAGTCCCTGCCAGATTAAGCTATGATCCCAGGGGAGCTACTCACCGGCGTGCAGAGCGGGACCCAGCGTGTCGAGCAGTAGACTCTGCAGCCTTGTGTAGCGGGTAAGATAGACTGGAGCTCCATCTCACAAGAGTCAATGACGTCAGACCCGCTAAGACACTGACTCGGGAAGGGGGAAGCCCACCAGCGCTGAGATGGATCAGCTGCTGAATAACTCCTCCACACCGGGTAGTCCGATACTGCAACAATACTGATGTATAAATTGATGAACACTCCTACACATACGGTGTCCTCCAATGTTTTAGCCGCTACTGTGGGAATGCAAAACACATTGGTGGGAAGTCTGAACTGACAGGCTGAGATGCCTGTCTGAGCTCTTGATGTTTGCCAAAGGTGGATGTCCCAAGGAATAGTAATAAAGATGAGAGACGTGGTGACTAGTCCAAGAAGCTATATTAATGTTGCCTTGATGACGCGTTTTGCGCTCCAGCGCTTTGTCACAGTCAGGAAAAAAGACAACTACAGAGTGTTTAAATAGTATAAAAGGACAGAGAACATTTTTTTTAAATTAACCGAGATAAGGGGCGGGATAACTCTGACCTCTAACATTAACCCCTCATTGCTCGGTGCATTCACAAATAAATAATGTCATCAGTGCATATAAAGTCTAGTTTATCACATACCTATTAAAATTAAACACAAAATGTAAAAGAAAAAATGTAAAAGAAAAAATGTGTATACTAACTATAGTGTTACATAAAAGGTAATACATAATCAATAAATATTTACACTAAAAAATCTAAAAGCACGTGTACCAATTTAAAAATTTAAAAAAGGGTTATACACCTGTAATACAGATAAAAATAACTACACTAAACTACACATTTCTATTTCTTCGTTTAACCCTTTAGGGACAAGCGAATCGAACATATATATCCAAAACACTTCTCTTTTACATAAAAGGGAAAATCTCTCGTTTGTAGTTAGTGTACCTTTTGGGATAGTTTATATTACAAAGACCTCCAGGAATTTAATATCTTTTTTATGAAAATTAAGAAAATGCCGGGGATCACTGTGTTCGTCGCACCCCTTGGTAAGTTCGTAGTAATTGTTTTGGACCCATGGGTAATAAATTGGCAGGTAAGGCATCCTCTTTTTTGCACTGGAAAATGCATTTCCTGTCATCAAAGTACGACCTAATATCCAGAGGAGATCTAGTTGGTTTATTTAATATTTTACTAGGGGCCAATACATTTTTAATAGTACGAGCTCTTAATAGTTGTGGTGATCATCATTTACAGGATTCAAATAGCCAAATAATGTCTTCTAATAGTCAAAATTTTCAGACAATACCTCCAAAGGAAGCCAACAAAGAAAAAAGAAAACTAGAAGAGGACGAAGAGGAGGAACCATTAGGAAGAACAAACAATAAAAAAAGGTCAGAGGTAACGCAGGAACTAGTACAATAAAAAATTATAATCTGTCCTCCCATACCCTTACCCCTTCAGAAGAGTTATTGCTCCAGAAGGGTTTAGGTTTCTCTCCTTCAATAGGACCAAACAAATTTGGCCTGTTCAAGGATCTACATCGTTTCATACGTTCCTTGACACTAAAACGCCACTATGCTCCTAATCCTCAGGCTATTCACAAAAGTAAGAGTTAGAATAAATCTAAGTTGGCTCCCATACCAGATCATACCCGCTACAGAACTTGATGAAGAGGTGTTACAGATCCTTGAGGATCTATGGGCTGAGGGTCATACAGAGGATTATGTTCCTACATGTGGATTGGAACCGTCAGTAATACACATTCAGTTTAGACCCAAGTCAATGTTTTTCCCAATTAATTCCAAAGGCCCTTATATAGAAACATATCATCAAGCCGTGTATAAAGATCTCTTGTTACTTTGTGATACACCTATTACTCAGAAACATTATAATTTGAGTAAAGCAGAGAGTCTGTCCCTAAAAAACCTAATGGCCAATACTGATATCACCATTAGGCAGGCTGATAAGGGAGGTAGTCTGGTGGTACAAAATCGTGTAGACTATATTAAAGAAGCCAGCCGGCTTCTAACGGACACAAATACTTATTTGAAATTACGGTCTGATCCTTTACCAGAATTCCAGCTGGGACTCAAGACCTTGGTTCAGGAGGCATGGGAAAACGGGGTGTTCACTAAAAGAGAAAGACAATTTATATTGCCATCAGAGTGCAGTACCCCGTATTTTTACCACCTTCCAAAGGTGCACAAATCGCTGGTCAATCCCCCGCGAAGACCAATTGTGGCCAGTACCAATAGTTTTATTAATGGTCTATCGAAATACATTGATTTTTGTTTACAACCTCTGGTATGTCAATTGCCTTCTTATATTAAGGATTCAAATGAAGTGATTGAGGCCCTTTAACACTACGCGTGGGAGGAGGGTTATTGATGGGCATCTTTAGATGTCACCTCCCTCTACACATCTATACCTCACGAAGTAGGCTTGAAAGCCATACAACATTTTTTTTCTAAAAGTGGAGATTTTAATTAATTACAGTCACAATTTTTGATTGAGGCAACTGAATTCTGTTTGAAACACAATTATTTTACTTTTGGTGAGCAGTTTTATTTACAACGTAAGGGTACGGCTATGGGGGCAAACTTTGCTCCGGTATATGCCAACTTAACCATGGGCTATTGGGAAGAGGACAGTATCTGGGCCAACAATCCGTTTGCTGAACACGTCGTGTATTTTGGCCGATACATTGATGATGTTCTCATTTGGAGCGGAGGCCCGGAGCTGTTCCCCTCCTTTCTAGCCCATTGCAATGCTAACCCCTTTGGTCTGTCCTTTACTCACGAACTGGATCCCCATGAACTTGTATTTTTGGATCTAGTAGTATCTCATGATCAAAACAGGATCATTACAAGAAATCACGTCAAGCCTACTAGTGGTAATTCGTATCTCCACTTTAGAAGTTGCCATCATCCTACATGGAAAAGTAATATTCCTAATGGAAAATTTAATAGATTGAGACGGAACTGTTCAAGAGTGGAGGATTATATAGAACAAGGTGCCATAATGACAAAAAAGTTTGAAGAAAAGGAATATCCATGTGAGTTAACTAAGGAAGCTTTTCTCTCTAATATGAACCCTCCCCCCAGAACGAAGGTTTCTAGAGAGGAATCATCTGATAATCATACGGTGAGATTTGTTTCAACTTTTAACGATAAATTTAAATCAGTTTCTAAAATAATAAAAAAAAACTACAATATTTTACTGTTAGACCAACGCTTAGCTCCAGTATTACCTGAGGTCCCACAAGTCACCTTCCGAAGAGCTCGTACTATTAAAAATGTATTGGCACCTAGTAAAATATTAAATAAACCAACTAGATCTCCTCTGGATATTAGGTCGTACTTTGATGACAGGAAAGGCATTTTCCAGTGCAAAAAAAGAGGATGCCTTACCTGCCAATTTATTACCCATGGTTCCAAGACAATTACTACGAACTTAGGTACAAATTACGAAACCAGGCAGTTTATCACGTGCTCTACAGATTTTGTGATTTTTGTCTTACGGTGCCTGTGTGGCCTTGTCTATGTGGGCCGTACCATTGATGCATTACGTACCAGAATTGGCGATCACCGTAGGTTTATTACCAAGGGGTGCAACGAACACCGTGTTCCCCGGCATTTTCTTAATTTTCATAATAAAGATATTAGATGCCTAGAGGTCTTTGTAATGGAAACTATCCCAAAAGGTACACTAACTACAAAGGAGAGATTTTCCCTTTTATGTAAAAGGGAAGTGGTTTGGATATATATGTTCGATTCCCTTGTCCTGAAAGGGTTAAACGAAGAAACAGAAATGTGTAGTTTAGTGTAGTTATTTTTATCTGTATTACAGGCGTATAACCCTTTTTTAATTTTTAAATTGGTACATGTGCTTTTAGATTTTTTAGTGTAAATATTTATTGATTATGTATTACTTTTTATGTAACACTATAGTTAGTATACACATTTTTTATTTTACATTTTTTTCTTTTACATTTTATTGTTTAATTTTAATAGGCATGTGATAAACTAGACTTTATATTTACCGATGACATGATTTATTTGTGAATCCACCGAGCAATGAGGGGTTAATGTTAGAGGTTAGATTTATCCCACCCCTTAGCTCGGTTAATTAATTAAAAAAAAAATTTCTCTGCCCTTTTATACTATTTAAACACTCTGTAGTTGCCTTTTCTCCTGACTGTGACAAAGAGCTGGAGCGCAAAAAGCGTTGTCAAGGCAACCACGGCAACCACGTCCCATTTATTACTATTCCTTGGGACATCCACCTTTGGCAAACATCAAGATCTCAGACAGCCATCTCAGCCAGTCTATCTTACCCGCTACATGAGGCTGCAGGGTTTACTGCTCGACACGCTGGGTCCCGTTCTACACGTCGGTGAGTAGCTCCCCTGGGATCATAGCTTAATCTGGCAGGGACTCAGGAGGCTGCCTTTTCGTAGATTCACCCACCTCCCTTCTCCCCTTTTTTTTTCATTCTGAGAGAACGGTCTTGCTGGGAACTTAAAGTGGAGTTCCACCCACTTTTACAACTCTTCAGCATCCCTCACTAAACTGTGCACTGTAAACGAATTGGATATTTTAAAAAAAATTTTCTCAGCACCTACTGTATATCTGCTGTATTAATTTTTCACTTCCTCCTCCCTGGCCGTGGCCCATCACATCATTTCCTGTTTGCAATGCCTTCTGGGAAGGGGCGGCAACTTCCTCTGACACTGCCGTTGCTATGGAAATCTGACCTGAAACCTATTACACTGCTTGTGCTGCACTGGGCATGTGCGAGATCTGCAAGGATGAGATCCAAGAAGAAATACAGTCTGGCTTCAGATGCCCACACTTAAAATGGCCACAGCCTGCTGTAAGTTTATAAAATAACAAACTACTGCTATAAACTAACAAAACAGACCTTAGTTTACAGACTAACTTTACTAGAATACATTAAGCTTGTGTATTATAGGGGTATTTTTATTTAAAAAGTATCATTTCGGCCGGAACACCACTTTAACACAGCTCCTCGTTGCTCTGTGGATGGCTAGTGACCATGTAAGCTTCTATCCTTTTTATTTTACTCTGTGAGTGAACAGGACTGTTTTTTATCAGCTCCTACTTTGATTAAACTGATACATTATTCTACATAACAATTCTTCAAGTGTTGCGGACTGCTTTCTTTAAGCCTTGGAGCACTGGATTTTAATTTTTTTTGTGTTTTTTTTTGTGTTCTATTTAACAGCCTAGGGACATATATGTCATCTGCTAGTAATGGCGAGTACTAGTGCGCAAACCACAAACTAAAATAAATAATACAAACAAAAAAGAGCAATCGTAACAGAAATATAACTAAATGATAAAGCCGCCACCATAAGGGTGTTCCCACACCAATAGGTATCTAATAAAATAATAAGTAGTGGCGCTAAATCAAAAATTGTGTACTAATAAAAAATGGTGTACAAATTGTGATAAATAAATAATGCTTCATAAAGAGTTGATAGTGATGTAAAACAACCACGTAAATGGAGATTCTATATGGAAAATCCAAATAATAATTGTATCTATAACAATTAATCTTCCATCATATTGTGCACCAAAGGTTATAATAAACCACTGCTACAACAAAAATATGGTGTAGGTTTCCCCATTTCTAAATCCCTAATGAGCCTCATACATCTATCCAAAAAAGGGGGTTTTTATCAAATAATCCAAAAGGTGACTAAAACCAAGCGAAACTCAATATTAAGAGTACATTAATAAGTACATCAAACTACTGTGCAAATAAGATAAAAAAGGAAACAATAAATAATAATATAGTAAAAAATATTTAAAAGTGAGTAATGCCAGTGCAACTGTGTAATCTGTGCAATCAATGTAAAATATATATACATAAATAAATGTCATGCGAAAGTCCACACAAGTGTGATAAAGTATTGTAAGATTACAGTCCAATAAATATCAAAAAAGTGCTTAAACTAGTGCAAAGACCGTGCCCTCGGTAAAAGGTCCCATAAATGATACAATCCAAATTGTGACAATCTCCAGGAATGGTGAAAGTTTCGAGAAAAAGACACTGATGCCAGCAACAACTCCACAGTGCAGCAAAGATGTGGTCCCCCCAGCCTCTCACCTTATGGCTAATCGATAACAGCCCAGTTAATAAGGCACAGATGATAAAACAGCTCCACGATCCTCCTCAAAATGACTCCAAGGATCTCCCGTCCCAGCACAGTACTCCGCTCCCAGGACACCCCGGTCAGTTAGCCAAGTGATATAAAAGAGGGGAAGGAGCACTCCATGGTGTAGTATTTAAATACAGCACATTTATTGAATAAATATCCACTTACATTCACATAAACACATACGAGCTACGATTGAAGCTGATTCCCGATCTCGGCTGTGATCAGGAAAAGCTGAACAAGACCCGCCTCTCCTTCCTGACGTGTTGCGTGACCGTCACGTCACTTTTTCAAAGGGCATCTGCTGCTGCTTCGGATCTGTGGGAATACTGGACCTTCTTGCGCTCCCTATTATATGTACTCCGCAGGCTACCAATTTTGGCCTTCAAATAATTGATGTCTGCCGTGGGATACACAGGCTTCACTAATTCCAACTGTTTCTCCATCGCTGCCTTCCTCTTGATTTTGTTGGAATAATCCCTGTTTTTAACTTGCCATAGACATGGCAGCTCCCGGTATTGCTGGATAAATTCCGGTAAAAAATCAGGGGCTGTAAATTTATCCACCATTTTACCTGCAAGACACAACACAGGGCAATGTCAGGCTGAACTCTCATAATCTGGTCCCAATATAGGCCTCAATCTATAAGCAGTATAGGCCACTAACCATTGATGCCCCAATTTACAATTGTACCTTTGTTTTAACGTTCCTTTGTGCGATAATGATCTTACGTCCTCCACTCAGATCGTTCCTACGGCCGTTACAGCGAACACGCATTATACTTTATATACACTGCGTATGCGTCAAACTCAGCCCCTGTCCTACTTTCTAGTGTATTCCCCGCCTCTTCTCTTTCGGGGCAGTGGGAGAGCAAATGGCGGAGAGACAGCAGATGCGTGCTGATAGCAGCAATGACAAAAGCCCGGAGCAACAAACTTCCAGATCCAAGAGGAGATATAAGGCCTCAAATTGACATACTGGGGCTTATTTCAAAAAGGGCTTTCTGAAATAAGTCCCAGTGGGTCAACATGTGCTAGCTCCCATCATGGGGGATCAATGGACGTGTTTCGGGGATGCAACCCCTTCCTCTCACCTACTTTAGTTTGGAGGAAGGGGTTGCACCCACAAAACGCGTTCATTGATATCCCGTTATGGGAGATAGCACATGTTGACACACTGTCTGTGTGTTTTGGGGCTTGAGGAAATAACCTGTTTGTACCTACACACATTTTCGGCAGGGGATCATAAGGGACATTTAACAGTTATGCCTCTACGTGTACGTGGCTTCAAATTTTGGCTTTTAGAGGGGTGAGATCACCCCATCTGATGAAGGCAAGATCAACACAGTTTTGAGATACTAATGTCTCATATGGCCATCACTTTAGCAAAGTCCAACTTTGTAAGTTCCTGAGTTGGGGATGTGTATGTTATGTTTTTAAACATGCCTGTTTAGCCCCAAAAAAGGCTAAATACTGACAAACATACATGTTATTCACCAAGATGTTGGTTTGTTCTAAAACCGTTTATAACGCACATGTGAATGTGCTTGGAGTAAAATGTTTTATACTCAACAATGTGTGGCTTCTTATTTCAGTGCTCAATACCAGTGTATTCATTAAGTTGTTGTAGTTATAGTGACAATGTGCTGTAAAATATGCCAAACTCAGGGAATTTTAGGGACTCCAACTAATTAATTGAAGGAGTTGAAAAGGCTGAATATTTTTACTGTACATCCGCCACATTTTGCTGTAAAGCAACTGCCCCTCTACCCACAAAGTACTCCAGATATTTTTAGCGGACTTCTCTGGCACTTTGGGTGGGTAAGCCAGCATGGCCACTTTCCAGAGCTGTCAGCACTGTTGCTTCAGCTGCAAAGTCCACCTCAGTTGACACCGAGGCCAGATAGCTGGCTGCATTCCTCCTTAAATAATTGTGAAGAATGCAGCAGCACAACGTCACATGATTTCATTTATATTCTGCCAGGTTCATTGCTGTAAGGAAAAGCCGGAACCGAATTGACATGATGCCAAATGCATTCTCACCTGGTAGTTGAAAATCCGCTGCTCTGGGGTCAGGTTCCTCACGGGGAACGGCCTCATGAGATGTTCCCCAGAACAAAGGCCTCATCCGCAACAAATACAAAGTTGAGGCCCTCCACATTCTCCTCAGGAGGTGGCAACCGCAAGGTGCTATTTTGTAGCCGATGGCAGAACTCTGTCTGGGCTATCACTCCTCCGTCCAAGTTTTGGTCGTTCTTCCCAACATCCAGATATAAAAATTCATAATTGTCCGACACCACCGCTAACATGACTATACTACAAAAGCCCTTATAGTTGAAGTAATAAGAGCCCGAGTTGGGTGGTGGGACAATCCTCACATGCTTCCCATCAATAGCACCACCACAATTGGGAAAATCCCACTGTTGGTGGAATTTGGAAGCCGCAGTCTGCCATTCCTGTGGGTTTGAAGGAAACTGTAGAGTCAAACAAGAAAAAAAAAAAGAGTACTTTTGCACATAACATTGCAAGCAGATTAGACACAAACATTCTTGGCCAACATAAGTATAACATTTATTGAAATTAGTATTTAAAGACAAAAGTATAAGGTCAGCTTCAGATTCCTCACCCCCTATGGTGGCCCATTATAAAAATGTTATGGGGGGATGGGTAGATGTTTTGGACAGGTAACCCTTTCCACTTCATTGAGAGCTGAATGCATAAATAATGTGTGTTACTTTGGCCAGCCCCTCCTTACTTACACTATTGGCAGCCCACTGGATAAGTAAAAAGTGTCATAATCCAAAAATATGGATATACACTGTCCAAATTGAAGCACATTTTTACATTCTGAAATTACCTATCCAGATAAGAGGAGACCAAAACTTACAACAGTACCATTTGAAAGTATTCAGGCAGGCCCTTGCACTACATGCTTTGGAGAATTCATCCAGAAATATGAACACACAAGAGGTATAGTGTGTATGGGTTTGGCAAGGTCGGCAGATAGAGTATTGGTATCTGTTGACTTAGCATTTGGGGGTTGTGGGGGAGGGAGGGTTCAAAATGAGTTTGGGCCCAAAAAATAGCCTCTTGCACTGTGCCTGAATTTGAGGACAACAATAACATTTGTACGCATTTTAGGGGGTGCTTAGGGTAAGCACAAATATGTAGCTGACAAAATACATTGTTAAGTTACTAGGCTGGGTGTGTATGAGCCCAGGATAGCATACTGGGGAGGTTAGTGAAGGCAAATATGCATGAAGGACAAAAAAGGAGCATTAAAAGCTTACAGCATGCATGAGGAAAAAGAGGACATTCACAGCATATTATAATAATGGTAATTATGGAATGAAGAAATTAATACAATACATTAGCAAACATTAAATACATAGAATGTGACTTATATGATGGCAGAACAGGTCTCTGGAATAATGATTCCCAGAGCCTGGGGGGAGATACCAGTGGTAAGCTTACGGTCCTGGAGACTTCTCCCCGTCACCAAGTACCACAAGGTGGTGATGAGCCTTTGTTTGGAAGTGATGGCTTGCCGCATGCATGTGTCCTGCTTAGTAATATAGGGGGTCAGCAAAGCCAAAAGTCAGTGAAAGCAGGGGTCCATCATCAGGAGATAATTCCTGAAATCATCAGGATTATTCTTCTGGAGCTCCCGCAGCAAAGGCATATGACAGAATTGGTCACGATTAAGCGACCAATTCTTGGTCCAATAACTCCTCCTCCCCCTGTTCCTGGACTGGACTTGGGTCAAAGCAATAACTCCAAGCTCAACAATAGCACCATCTCTCCGAAGAGAACGCCGCATGGCTAGTAGACGAACGGCCGTTCAGAAAGGAACTGACAAGAACGTACTGAAAATCAGAAAGGACCTGACAAGCACGACCTGAAAATCAGAAATGACCTGACAAGCATGCACTGAAAATCAGAAAAGAACTGACAAGCATGCACTGAAAAACAGAAACCAACTGACAAGCATGCACTGAAAAACAGAAACCAACTGACAAGCACAACCTGAAAAACAGAAATGAACTGACAAGCACGAGGCTGAAGAGAGAGCATCGACACTCACCAAGCTTCTACTAACACGAGATTAGCAGAAGGAGCCCAAAGGGTGGCGCATGACTAGTGAACTTCCTTTTTATGAGCTCGTAGTACTTCTAGTACGTCACTACGTTCGTAATTGTTGGCCAACATTTGTTTGTCCGAGCAGCGCTTTAGTGCTGACGTGCCCGTGGCCCCAGTGTGAAAGGGGTCTAAGGGAATAGCAACACCGCTGAACGAGACACATTTAGTTGAAGGGAGCCAAGCTGCAACTGTTTGTGGTTGTGGAGCAGTATTCCCATTTAAAATCCATATTCGACTGTCAGAAAAAAAAAGTTACTGCTGGCCCCCAAATGTCCGTCAGTCATGCCAGTGGCTCTATGAAAAGCGATCCACTGGGGATCACTCTTCAGAGCGCAACACAGGTGTAAATGAGCCCTGAATAACATCATCATCAAGATTAGTACATGGAATAGAGACGGGTGGCGGTCATTGGAATTTTGTCCAATAATCTCAGTGCAATGGAGTGCAAATGATCCTATTTGGAAATTTCAGGAGACTGGCATCAGATCTGCAATGAGGTGAAACCTTTCAAAGGATACCCTGTTCATCTAAAACAGCCAAGATGAGCAGAGATAACTCAGCATGGGAAAATCAATGGGGCATTACCCAATCTACACTGGATAGTAGACTTGATGTCAGGTGGAGGAGATCACTGTTGAAGGGTCTGATTGTTTTATTCCAACAATTCAGAAAGAAAGGAACAATCAATAAGAGATCAATTGTCCTCGAAAGGACAACTTGTATACAGGAAGAGTGAAACTAGGCATACATGTTTAGAATTCTGTTGTTCACCCCTGCTGGCTGAACATGAGAAATCACTCAGTTGTTGCCCCATTCAAACTAAACCACATAGATGCAGGAATCTCCCTGGCCTTTGCATTCAGACAGCTACAACACTCTCAGCTGTCTAAATAATCAACCACTGAATGCATCTGCTTGGATGGAGTAAAGCCCCGTACACACGATCTGACTTTCCGACGGGAAATGTTGGATGTCAGGCTGCTGGCGGACAATCCGACCGTGTGTATGCTCCATCGGACACTTGTTGTCGGACTTTCCGCCAACAAATGTTGGCTAGCATGTTTTCAAATTTTCCGCCAACAAATGTGTGTTGTCGGACTTTCCGATCGTGTGTACAAAAGTCCAAAGTAAAAACACGCATGCCGGAAGCAGAAGCGGTCGGTCTTGTAAACTAATCTTTGTAATGGAGAATTAACATTAGTGACATGGCAAATTATGAAAATGTCCAAAAGCAGTGCCCAATTCTTCTTCTTTAATGGGATAATAATGAAGCTGCTTTGCTGGTGATACTGATGGATTTATTGCAAACAAAATTTTCAAAGGCTTTTTTTTTCTAGTGATATCAAGAATAATATTATGCTTTTTTTTTTTTTTTATTTCTGCAAGTTACCACAACACCATTATCCTGTAGTTTTTAAGAACAAAGATACAACTATCTTGGTGTCTCTTGTCAATTTTACATTGTATTTTTTAAAGTGTAACTGCCTACTCCCAAACTGTCATTTGAAGTAAAACACATAGCCAAGTATTATTCCCCACAATTTTTTTATTGTGCATTAAAAAAATAAAATTAGACATGCTATCTGCCAATAGAACTTAACCAAAAAGTGCATTCTATGCATCCAAAAATATAGAAAATATACCAAATCAAATCATTATTCAACCAAAAATATAATGTCAAAGCAATAACTCCAAGGCCAATAATAAATAACACGTTATCTCCTCCCATTCCGCAACATGTCTGGTTGACGAACGGCCGTTCAGAAACTAACTGAAAAGCATGAAATGAAAAGTGCGAACTAAATGAAAAACGCGAAAAGAAAAGCGCGAATCAACACTCACCAAACTTCTACTAACACGAAATTAGCAGAAGGAGTCCAAAGGGTGGCGCTAAAGAGCTGAAAAACCACATAGTACGTCACTACATTCAGAATTGTTGGCAAACATTTGTGTGACCGTGTGTATGCAAGACAAGTTTGAGCCAACACCCTTCAAAAAATTCCACGGTTTAGTTGGAGAAAAATCCGATCGTGTGTACGAGGCATAACTGTTGGGTCCACAATTCGATTTTTTAATCATCTTTTGTGGCGCTTGGTGGTGCCAACAGGTCCAGCCATGGCTCAAATTTCGGTCGATTCAGCAGGAATTGGGCAAAAATTAGAGTCATGTATGGCCAACCAAAAGCTGAATTCTGAACTTGAATCCTGGTGTGCTTTGTGCATTTCTTCCAGATCTGTGCAGTAATCCAGTGAGAAACTTCGCCCCTGCATAGGAGCTTTCTGTAAAAAAGACCGGCAGGGGAGTTGCTAGGTGACAAAAAGAACAGGGGCTTCAGCCCGAAGTCCAAGGCCGACACATCGGCGGCGGTAGAGGTGCGGGGGTTTTTGGCTGGGCGGTGGGGTTGTGTGGTTGTGTGGCAGGGGTAAGCTCACTTGCTGGTTGCTGCCTGGCTTACCAGTGCCCATCAATGCTGACCACTAAACTCACCTGCCTGACACACTGACCTACCTACCAGACATACATACACTGACATACACTGACCTGCTATCTGGTGGTCTGGATGTAATTTTGTCCAGCTCACCATGCATCGTCACATTGTGAATCGCTAATGCTTAAGTTGTCCAGGTGTACATGGTCTTCTACCTCTAAAAGAGGGTGTCATTGGGGTCTGACTGGTTTTGTGAGTCATGGCAGAACAGAGAACGGACCATCACCAGTGGCTCCTTTAGGAGTAAACGCTACATTGGTAACTAGTATTTTACCCTCTGCCTGCCTTTTTTTGACACAGCTTCCCCTTTAAAACTGAATTCCTGGAATTATCTTTTTTTTAAAACTTACATTGGTCCAGCTTGGTTACATCTAATTCTTCCTATCTCACATTTGGAGGGGTGTTGGGAAAGCAGAAATGCACTGTATACATATGCCCTGTACACACGATCGGACATTGATCGGACATTCCGACAACACAATCCTATCGCACTTTTTCCGTCGGAAAATCCGACCGTGTGTACAGGGCAATACAGTCAGGCTGTGTTACATACAGTCAGTGCTGGTCTCTCCCAGGTTCTGTTTCAGCTTTGAAAAAAATATAAGATGTTCTCTGAATGTCAGATCTCAGATATTTATGGTTTTGGACACGGAGACCTCATCTGCAACTGCATAGCATTCCCAAGTTTAAATGTCTAATGCTATTACAATTGTGGTTGCATTTTAAAATACACAGGTCACAAAGGATGGGTCAGATAATTGCTGGACAGAACAGATCACAGGAATCTTATGTGGACTCTCCCTAAACTTGGTATGTAATAGTTTCATTTGTACGAGGGTGCGTCCTTCATCAACAGCATATATAGGACTGACATCAAACACACCAAAACATACAGAAATACTTCTTACAAAGAACATGTAGTTCATTTAAGTACTGGCAGCACACACAACTGCATTCTCTGCTCAGGACTGACAGCATATGTCACCGCACTCCATACTGACAGCATACATCACAGCCCTCCATAGTCACAGCATACGTCACCGCACTCCATAGTCACAGCATACGTCACCGCACTCCATACTGACAGCATACGTCACTGCACTCCATACTGACAGCATACATCACAGCCCTCCATAGTCACAGCATACATCACAGCACTCCATAGTCACAGCATACGTCACCGCACTCCATAGTCACAGCATACGTCACCGCACTCCATAGTCACAGCATACGTCACCGCACTCCATAGTCACAGCATACGTCACCGCACTCCATACTGACAGCATAAACCACTGTGCTCCATACTGACAGCATCTGTCACCACGCTTCATACTGACAGCATCTGTCACCGCATTCCATACTGACAGCATCTGTCACCGCACTCCATACTGACAGCATACGTCACCGCGCTCCTTACTGACAGCATACGTCACTGCGCTCTATACTGACAGTATACACCACCACACTCCATACTGACAGCATACAGTACTACACTCCATACTCAGGACTGACAGCATACGTCACCGCGCTCCATACTGACAGCATACGTCACCGCACTCCATACTGACAGCATACAGCACTACACTCCATACTCAGGACTGACAGCGTGCATTCTGCACTCCATCGTCAAAAGATAGCACTGCATACTCAGGACTGACACCATACAACACTGAACTCCTTACTCAATATTAGCAGCAAACAGCATTGTACTTTATTTTCAGAAACATCACCATATAACACTGCACTCTACGCACTCCATCTTCAGGACTGACATCATACACCACTGCACTCTATACTCAGGACTGACATCATACAGCACCACACTATATACTCAGGACTGACACCCTACAGCACGGCACTCTAAACTCAGGACTGACACCCTACAGCACCGCACTATATACTCAGGACTGACATCATACAGCACTGCACTCTATACTCAGGACTGAAACCCTACAGCACCACACTATATACTCAGGACTGACATCATACAGCACTGCACTCTATACTCAGGACTGAAACCCTACAGCACCACACTATATACTCAGGACTGACACCCTACACCACTGCACTCTATACTCAGGACTGACACCCTACAGCACCACACTATATACTCAGGACTGACATCATACAGCACTGCACTCTATACTCAGGACTGAAACCCTACAGCACCACACTATATACTCAGGACTGACACCCTACACCACTGCACTCTATACTCAGGACTGACACCCTACAGCACTGCACTCTATACTCAGGACTGACACCATACAGAACTGCACTCAGTTTTCAGCAATAGTATCATACAACACTGCACTCCATAGTCAAGACACCATACAACACTGCACTTTATACACTTAATACTCAGGACTAACACCATACTGCACTCCATAGTCAGAACACTGCACTCTATACACTCCATTCCTACTTAGGACTGAGAAAATTGAGTACTGTCCGTGATACTTTTTTTATTTGCACTAACATACAATTTTTCACGGACAGTACTCAATTTTCTCTGTCACAATTGCACTAATACGGCTACAATCAAATCAAGTACTACTTAGGACTAGCAGCACTGCACTCCATACTCAGGACTAAGTGTAAACAGCACTGCACTCCTTGTTTGGGACTTACACATGTTACTAACCTTTACTGCACTTCTTACTCAGGACTAATTACAAACAGCACTACACTCAGTACACTCCATACTCAGGACCCACACATCATTCTGCTCTCCATAGTTATAAGACCAGAGAGCCCTGACTGCACCTTCTATACACTCCATCCCTACTCATCCCTATCAGCACACAGCACTGCACTCCATCCTCAGTTCAGCATACATCGCTCCAGCCTCTGCAGGCACACACAGAGCTCACATAACCGTGTGATCACATCATCGCTGTTAGCGGAGCGGATTGTGGAGGGGATCACACAGCGCTAGGGAGTTGTCACTGGACCGGGAAGTGTCACACGAAGTTTGTGAAGTCGGTGCAGACAGGGAAGTTTGTGAAGACAGAGAGGTCGGTGCACACTCCGCACACACCCCGCACACACTCCGTACACACTCCGCACACACCCCGCACACACTCCGTACACACTCCGCACACACCCCGTACACTCCGCACACACCCCGTACACTCCGCACACACCCCGCACACACTCCGCACACACCCCGTACACTCCGCACACACCCCGCACACCCTCCGCACACACTCCGCACACACCCCGCACACCCCGCACACACTCCGCGCTCCGGATCCGGGGATGTCCCGGGCGCCCGGCTGACATGGAGCCCACCGACCCGCCGTACCTCCCCCCGCGGCCGGCCCGCCGCACTCAGTGGCTGCTCAGCGTCCTGGCTCATCACTACGGACTGGACCGCGGGACGGACAATGAGATCATAGTGCTGGCCGGCGGGCTGGACCAATACCTGCAGGAGGTCTTCCATCACCTGGATTGGAGGGGAGAGGGCACCATCTCCGGGGAAGAGTTCCGCACCCTCTGCGGGGTCCTGGACCTGGATCCCGGGATGGATGAATGCGAGGGGCTGCTGGAGCAACTGCCGGAGCGCCTCACCTTCCGACACTTCCATGCCAAGCTCTGCGGGCACTTCAGTGCCAAAGCCGGGGCCCTCCGCCTGCCTGGGAGCCAAGAGAGCCAGATGAACAGGAGGAAGAGTCCGGGGATGACCCTGACAGAGGAGGACCAGGAGCTAAAGAGGCTGGAGGATGAGAACCGACATCTCCGGGAACTGCTGGAGGACCTGAGGATGGCGCTGCAGAGCAGTGATGCCCGCTGCCTGGCACTGCAGGTGAGTCAGAGGATCCGCGGGGGCACTGCCTCTAAGAAAGACTAATTACTGGATAAAGGCTTCAAGTAGAGCAACCTGATCACTAACACTTCATGTATGTTTTACAATGGCAATGTTATTTCCAAAGTTGTTTTCAGTCTTTTTTTTCCCCTGCAGCTTTCATTAATATAATTACATTGTGATCCTGCCATAAAGGTCCTTGTTGGGGCACTTCTTTTTAGGCTACAGCCAGGGGCAGCCCAGGAGGAATCAGTAGATTCTTGCCAGCAGTTGTAAATATGTGCAAGTAGATGTAGCTGTTAGCAGTGGAAACTGTCAATACAAATCTATGGCCGCCTCTGAATGCAGAAAACTATTGGTACTGTATCGACCAGTGGCGGCCCGTAATGCAGGGCGCAGAGGCACCGTCCCCCCTAATCTACATGCAGGGCGTATGACGCATGGATTCCAGTGAGGTTTTTTTTTTTTTTTTTTTTTAGAAGCATGGGATTAGAGCCAGAGGCTCTAATAGGCTTCAAAAAAGTTGTGTGACAGTCGCAAATTAATATTCACTATTGTCTTCCTTATTGTCCTCCCGGCCAATCAGGAAGCGGGTCCTGAGACCCATTACCCGATTGGATGAGAGGAGAAGCGATCCTATTGGCTGCCAAGGAGGAGACGCAGGGGAAGCCGCTGTGAAGCACCAGGAGGAGGAGATGCCGCCTGGAGGAAGCTCTGCCCGCGACCAAGATGGGGTAAGTGCGGGGCTGGGGACCGACCGACCGGGCGGACATCGGGTGGATTGTTTGTGTCCCCCCTCCCAAAAAAAAAATATACCAACAGCCGCCACTGCCATTGTACTGCCCATACAGGGTGACAACTGTTTCCCAGTTGCGCTCTTGTGTTGTCACCCTGAATATGATTTGTTACCTGCCCACCAACAAACTTGTTTTCAAGTGAAAAGATCTTTTTATTGCATGATCACATAGGGAAGCAATGTTTCAGGACTCCTCAGGGACCCTTCATCAGACCCATCACAAGCCAATGAAGGGTTCCTGTGCAGTCCCAAAAGATTTCTTCTTTTACAACTCAATTCAGTGATTGACCTCTAGATCGAGTTGTTTTATTGTTTAAAGTTTGAAACAATTGTTTGATGCAACAGGATGGAAATGGGAACTTTTATTTTTCAATTGCTCAATCCATGCAGATGTCTTAAATGATTGTTCAAAGCAATACAAATAGTGGATTCTCCTTCACTGATCTGCTCATCTGAAAAGTTTCATGGAAAAAGTAAACAAGGATTAAGAGTGATTATTCTTTTAGGGGCCTGTTTACACTGCAATCCCTGTGTAACTGATCAATTTTTTTTTGGGCTCGTTTAAGACAGTCGAGCGATCCTTTAAAGGCAGAACAATAATGTATTTTAATGAGCCTAGTTTATACCATTTTGATGCTTTCATTTGTATTTAAAGAAGTACAGCATGCTGCATTTTCTTTTTGCATGTACTAGAACACACATGAATGAACCGCAAAAGCATATTAATACAACCTAGTAAAGAAAAAGCATAAATAATGCCTAAACAAAACGCACCACGAATGCATTACAGATGTATGTAAGCACGCATGCAGAACTGCACACTGAACGCTGGGATTGTGGTCTAAATGAACCCTTATACAAGTACAACTAATTTAGAGCTGAACTCCAGGGAAAATAAAAATCCTCCTATGTGGTGGGGCTGTCCCTGTACTGCAAGGGTTAACTACTTCAGCCCCAGAAGGATTTACCCCCTTAATGACCAGGCCATTTTTTGTGATACGGCACTGTGTCGCTTTAACTGACAATTGCACGGTCATGTGATGTTGTACACAAAGTTTATGTCCTTTTTTTCCCACAAATAGAGCTTTTTTTTGGTGGTATTTGTTCACCTCTGCGATTTTTATTTTTTGTGCTTTAAACAAAAAAATACCATTAAAAAAAAAAACAATATTTATAAAAAATTGAATTTCTTTATCAGTTTAGGGCAATATTTATTCTTCTATGTATTTTTGGTAAAAAAAAAAAATCACAATAAGCGTTGATTGGTTTGCGCAAAGTTCTAGCATCTACAAATAGGGGATATCTTTATGGCATTTTTATTATAAATGTTTTTTTACTAGTAATGACGCTGATCAGTGATTTTTATCAGGACTGCGACATTGCTGCGGACAGATTGGACACTTTTGACACTTTTTTTGGGACCAGTGACATTTATACAGCGATCAATGCTAAAAATAGCCACTGATTACTGTATAAATAACACTGGCAGGAAAGGGGTTAACACTAGGGGGCGATCAAGGGGTTAAATGTGTTCCCTAGGGAGGTGTTCCTAAGGGCACTTTCACACTGGGGCGGGCGGGCCATTGTTTTAGTGGCACTTTTCGGATGTTACCAGGGCACATTTAACCCCCGCTAGTGGCCGAAAAAGGGTTAAAAGCGCCCGCAAATCGCCGCTGCAGCACTTTGGCGGCACTGCCCATTTGATTTAGCGTCCTGCCAGTGCACCACTCTAGTGTGAAAGCCCTTGGGCTTTCACACTGGAGTAACAGGAGAGGTGCTTTACAGGCGCTATTTTTAGAGCTATAGCGCCTGTAAAGCGTCTCAGTGTGAAAGTAGCCTAACTGTAGGGGGAGTGGACTGACAGAGAGTAGAGAGAGATCGCTGTTCCTAATCACCAGGAACAGAAGACGATCTCTCCCTACTCCCCTGACAGAGCGGGGATCTGTTTGTTTACATTGATAGATCCCCGTTCTGGCTCTCTGTGGAGCGATCGTGGGTGGCCGGCGGACATCGCGTGCGCCTAGCTACTGCTAGAGGCCGACGTACACCTACGGCGATTCGCACAGCCGAGCCAATCTGCCGCAGTATAATGATGGCGGTTAGTCAGCAAGCGGTTAAATACACTAGGGGGCGATCAAGGGGTTAAATGTTTTCCTTCAGTATGTGTTCCAACTGTAGGGGGGTGGGACTGCTTGGAGGAGCGGACTGATCGGTGTTCCTATATACTAGGAACACACAATCTGTCTCCCCTCCCCTGTCAGAACGTGGATTTGTGTGTTTACACACACAGGTCCTCGTTCTGGCCCTGTCAGGAGCGATCGCATCAGCTCCTCAGTTCCACGTCAGGCGCCCCCTATACCCCTTAAAGCGGCCGCTGTACAGCTACGGCAATTCGCGCAGAGGTGCCATTCTGCCGCCGTCTGTGTATAAAATAACAGGTAGTAACACATTTTGTCAGGATGGACATTTTAAACACAGTGATTGCGTCCTGTGAATCTGTTCCTGCAATTGCAGAGTTTACTTTTATTCATAGAGTCACAACCAGAAATTTCTATAACAAGGTCACACCTAAATGCTATCAATTTGTATACAATCAGGCAAGCCTGTGCGCTACATAGTTGACGGTAAATCTAAAAACAATTGTATAATGTATGGCCAGCCTTAGGCCCCTTTCACACTGGGGCGGTGGGGGCGTCGGTGGTACAACAGCGCTATTTTTAGCGCTGCTGTACCGTCGTTCTTGCAGCTGTATTCGGCCGTTAGCTGTGCGGTTTTAACCCCCGCTGGCGGCCGAAAAAGGGTTAAAATCACTCGTACAGCACGGCTATAGCCGCGGTATTGCCGCGGTATAGCTGCGCTGTCCCATTGATTTCAATGGGCAGGAGCGATTTAGGAGCGGTGAATACACCGCTCCTTCACCGCTCCAAAGAAGCGGTTTGCAGGACTTTTTTCACCGCCCTGCCAGCGCACCGCTTCAGTGTGAAAGCCCTCGGGCTTTCACACTGAACTAACAGCGGAGGCTGTTTAGGGGCGGTTTGCAGGCGGTATTTTTAGCGCAATACCGCCTGCAAACCGCCCCAGTGTGAAAGGGGTCTTAGATTAGTAATAGCGGGGAGGGATTAGAATATCTGTCAGGTTTTTATTGATGCTTGTATACCCGCTAGGAAGATTCACCCTCTCTACTTCTGTTGGAAATCTTCCAGTGGGGACACGAGTTCTAGTGACTTTGGTGACAATCAGAGATTCCCTTATTTTGGAGGCATTTCCTCTCACTTCCTGATGAGTCTCTCCTGTAACATTGCTGGATCAAGATGGGGCTCGGGTGAGTATTAGAGGGGCTGGGAGGGCTGCTGCACACAGAAAGTTTTTTATTTTAAAACATAGAATGCATTAACATAATACATTTTACATTTTTTTTTTTTTTTTAGCAGATAGGAATAAAATGGCGATAGTTTAAATTCTTTATGCCACAAGGTATTTGGCAGCAGTTTTGCAAGCACAATTTTTTTGTGAAAAAAACACACTTTAATTAAAAAAAACACACTATTTACCCCATTTTCTTTTGTATAATGTGAAAGATGATGTTACGTTGAGTAAAGAGATACTTAACATGTCATGCTTTAAAATTACACACGCTGATGGAATAGCGACAAACTATGGTACTTAAAAATCTTCATAGGCGACACTTTAAATGCCTTTGCAGGTTACCTGTTTAGAGTTACAGAAGAGGTCTAGCACTAGAATTATTGCTCTCCCTCTAATGTTCGTGGTGATACCTCACATATGGTTTGAATACCATTTACATATGCATGCTCATATTATGTATGTGTTCACTTCTGCATGCGAACATGGAGGGATGGGGGCAGATTTATGTTTTTTTGTCGGATTTATTTTCCTTTTTATTTTTTATTTTTACACCATCCCTTACATTTTTTTTGATCACTTTTATTCCTATTAGAAGGAATGTAAACATTCCTTAGTAATAGAAACAAAGATGACAGGTCCTCTTTATGGAGAGATCTGGGGTCAAAAAGACCTCAAATCTCTTCTTTATCTTTTAAAAGCAAAAGATCGAAAAAAGATTTTTTTGATCTTTTGCTTTAAAAAAAAACCTATTTACTTCCAGCCTGTAACGGAAGTGACGTCATGACGTGGCTCCGGTCCTCCAAGACCATAGAAGCAATCAAATAGTATCTACTCTTTGATTCTCTACGGGAGCAGCCGGCCTGCTGAAAAAACGATCCTTGGGTTATGGCTGATATCTTCAGCCATAATCCCGGTAAACCACTTGCAAACTGCAATGTATATATACGTATTGCGGTCAGCAAATGGTTAAACAAACGTTTCAGATTCCTACCTATTTCTCCTCTTGAGAAATAGTTGTTTGTTTGACTGTGTCCTTTGAATATTGATTCTGAATGGGAAGGTCTGGTTCATTATAATCACCTGGTACATTCTCAGTGTTCTGATTAGTAAAGTTACAGGGTCTGCATGCTTCCAAAAGTAATTAACCCTTTTAGGGTAACTCACCAAAAAAAATTTATTTTCTGGTGCAGAGGATTCCTAAAATGTGACTTGTATCTTATTGCAAAAGTCTGGTTTAATCAGTTAACCAATTATACAAGCAGGCAATGACATTTCTTGGGGGCATTTCATACGCCAATGATGTACAGGTTGCCATATTGCATTGAATTTTTAGGAAATTACAGCTCTGCAGATTGAAAAGGAAAGGCGATTTTTAAGAACTTTCACTTGCAATATGACTTATAAATGCTATATTATTTTTTCATATGACGCCCAGTCAGGATAATGAAACCACCGCTATCGTTCTGCTATAGGCCAGGCAGGATGTGGTTAAAGATGTAGATGAAGCTTTCAGGACTCTTGACATTCCTTCCTTGGGCATTAGACAATGCCTAAGGAAGAAAACTAACGGGTCCCAAAAGTTTACATCTTTAAGGCCCCTTGCACACAGGCATGTCTCCCGTCCATTTTTAACCCATGATTACAGAATAGACTGCAATGTACCCCTTTAAGCGGCTGGATGTAAGCTGATGTGCATCCACCTTTATCTACCCGAATCTGGGTCCATTCGGGTATATTGGACTTAATGGAAAAAGATTGTGTCCAGGCCCACTTCTAACTGGATGTGGGCTGATATAAGGAATGCACATCTGCTTACATCCAGTCACCCATAGGGATTCAATGGGGGTTATTTACTAAAGGAAAATCCACTGTGCACTGAAAGTACACTTGGCAGTGCAGTGGCTGTAGATCCGAGGGGGACATACAAGGAGAATAAAAAAACAGCATTTTAGCTTGCACATGATTGGATGATAAAATCAGCAGAGCTTCCTCTCATTTCAGATCTGCCCCTCAGATTTAAAGTGACTACACTTCCAAGTGCACTTGCAGTGCAAAGTGGATTTGCCTTTCATAAATAACCCCCAATGTGTTCACTTTTTCTATTCCATCCTCCAGAACGGAGCTCCTCTGTTGAGAAGAAATGGAGGGCGCTCATATGAAAGGGACATAATAAAGTAAGTTAGCCAATAAAGAGTATCATTTAAACTCCAAACTTTCTGCATTGATTGACAGCTAACAAGCTGCAGGGCACTACTTCTGCCAAAAAAAGTATACATTTTTTCTTTGGCAGAAAAAAAGGAAAAAAAATAATTGCGCTTCAAAATATCTAAAATGTGAAAAGGAGCAGCGAAATCTAAATGTGACACAAACACATAACATAAGTAGAAAAAATGAAATGATTCGCGCTATATAAATTGGTAAATGTGTGGCTGTTTAGTCACACCAAAAAACACTAAATGCAACCTGTGTAAATAAATACATAACCATACGTGCAATAGTGTATCTTAATCAATACAAACAAATGTGGAAAATAAAGTCCAAACAAAAATAAACGTATTAAAAAGTCATTTGTGAATGGAAAAATTTTTTTAAAAAAATAGTCCATGAGAAGAACCCAAAGAAAGTGAAAATAGCAATCACGGGTTTTTCAACCACATGGAGCCTCAGATATGTGGGACCACCACCGACAGTAAGAGCCTGGCCGCTTACCAGAACCCCATGACCCCCCATTACAGAGGGTCTAAAGGGCTTTTGAGATCCTAGTAATCCGAACTATCCAGGAACAGGGATGGAGATGGAAACTGGAAGGAGCATCAGGTGCTGAATTGAAGATGGATGGGTCCACAGGAAGGGGGCTCAGCCCTCAGCAAGGCATTATTATCATAGGAAAGAAGAAAGGGAGGGCTCCCATAGTGTAAAATCCGGTTGTAATTTATTATAAAAAAATATATAAACACTCACATGTAAAATGAGATAATCAGTATCATCAGACAATCAGCATCATCAGACGGAAGAACAGACTGTGGCACCGGCCGGATGACCACAGATAGCTCGTCCTGTTAGATGTACAGCAGCAATGGGAGGTGGTGCGATGATACCGCTCAGCCCGTTTTTTCTTTGAAAGTTGCTTTTCAGGCCAACATTAACTGAAAAAAAAGAAATTAATTTATTTATGTGTGCTTTCAAATTTTTGTTTAAAGAGCAGATGTGACTTTCTCACTTCACATGCCCTGGCATAGCATGGTATCTGCTTTTGATAGAATTGAAGAGGTCATCCATTCTTCAACTGTAATTTGAATGAGTTAAATCATAAAAGTATGAGCGGCAGTGTAATTTTTTTATTTTCATTGATAAACCCTCAGCTTGTTGACCCCCGAAATCAGCACTGCTATTCAGCAGTCACATCTGGATTTAATAAACTCTTAGTGTAGACTGATTTCAGTCCTATATAATGTGGCATTTTAGCTGCTATGGGGGCAGCTGCATTAAATGTAAGACCAAAAGACCATGAGTTACATATGGTAGGCATTTCATAGTGAAATATGGTGTTCTTAGAGAGCAGGGGTATTAATCATAGTCAGACCTCTACCATTGTGGAAACTTATAAAGCTGTTTACCAGATGGGTAAGTAGAATAAGAAATAAAGAGAAAATCAAAGGACTAGAACAAAAATATACTGAAATGCACATTTTCAAAAAACATATGTAGAGAGAAAAAAGAAAATATCATTTTTCCAAAAAACATATTTATGTATATGTATGTAACAATATACCTATTTCATTTGGTCCTTTTTGGCCATGGTGGGTAGACTATTAAAGTGTTTTGTTATACCTGTATGGTAAGTTAGGAAAATAAGTTGATCTTTCCAGAAATTATGTGTGCTGTACTGTACTCTTTGCCTGTGCTGTCTGTTATCAGTTACATTGTTCTCAACTATGCCTGAGGACTACAGAGCCACTGCCCTCTATAAAATAGTGCTGCAGCGACCAATGACTGGACTACTGAAGGAGTCCTGTGTAACCTCGAAATGTTGCATTGTGGTGTGCTTTCATTAATAAAACATTGGTGTTCATTTAAGGGTTTCCTTACATTTGGTGATTAGTAGAAAAGGCTACATTGGTGGTGAGTAGAAAAGTACCCCCCTTACATTATGGTCAGCGAGAAATGGCCTTCTTATATCTATGTTCTGTCAGAAGATTAATGCCGCTTACATTGAAGGTCGGTTGAAAGAATGCTTCATTTCATTGGTGTCCTATTCTAGTGAAAAGAAAGTGGTGGTTAGTGGGAAAATACCACCCTTACAGACAACTAATAAAATCACTGGTGTTGTGGCTGTACTAAATGGTGCTAGCGCAGGAACATTGCAGGCGCTATCAGATGGAAGGTCAATCAGCCACTGCTGAAGGAACCCCTAGCAAACTCTGGGGGAACCCTATGGTTCCACAGACCCAAGGTTGAGAATGGCTGTCCTATAATAATGTTTTTAGTAGAAAATTGAATCCTCTATATCAGTGGTCTACAAGCTGTGGCCCTTTACTTGCTTTTATCTGGCCTTTGGGGCACTATTGTTTTCACAGAAACCAATGAAGGGCATCATTTCTCCCAAAAACACCATTGATGGTGCACAATTCCTACCAATGACATCAATGTTGGGGCACAGTTCCTCCCAATAACACCAATGATGGGGCACAATTTCTACCCATGACATCAATGATGGGGTACTGTTCCTCCCAGTGACACCAACAATGGGGCCCAATGACACCAATGATGGGGCACAATTTCTCCCAGTTACACCAATGATGGGGGGACATTTTGTACTCCAAATTGCCACAGTCCAGCCCCCCCCCCCAAAGTCTGAAGGTCAGTAAACTGGCCCTTTCTTTAGAAAGTTTGGAGACTCCTGCTCTAGATTTAGTTGCTATTGGAAATTTATAACCCTCATATTTATATTTTCCTAGTGGTAAATTGTACTCAATACTTTATTTATGATATCTGCCTCTTAGTAAACTCTATATGTGTTTTGGTGTGAATCACGTTTCCTATACTGAACAGCTAGTTTTATTTTATGTATTTTATAGGTTGGTCTACGCAGAAATCTTGCTTCACAGAAAACTGAAGACATCTCAACTATCTCCAACAGGCGAGTGTTGTCCCAAAGTTACACTGTAACAACAAGATGTGTCCAGAGAGAGATCAACCTGATCCAGAGCTCCAGAGATGAACAGTTGGAGGAAGTTATAAAAATGAACAAAGACTTGGAAGAAGAACTGAGCAAAACTCAGAATGTCCTAATTTATTTAGAGGAATGTAACCAACGACTAAAGAAAGAACAGGTGGAGACAAGAAAGAAAACAGCAGATGCTCGACAAGCATTGTTGGCATGTTATGGAAAAGTGAAGGACTTGGAAGAAAAATCAAATGAGGTTCCTTATCTCCAGATGCGTGTAGATCAGCTGGAGACTGAACTACAGCATTACAGGTAAGTGAGCCAATTTCAATAATAAGTATGTAATAAGTGACTCACAACATGAAATATGCTAATAAAGAACCCACCAAAGCCTTTTCCAGCCATAAGCTTTCTATATCACAGCAGTATTGCAAATAGTGCTTTTCCTGCTATTACTGAACACAAACTCAAGCTGGTAATTTTATAGGCATCAAAGAAAAGACAAAACTGCCACTGGCAAAAATCAGTAGGCTGTTCAGCACCTCAATTAAGAACTATTATTAATGATTTCTCAGTCTATGTGCCTTTGGGAGTTAACACATTTTCAAGCAAAAGTAAGAAATCAATAACTGTTTTATCTGCTGCAGATTCCTGCCAGGGGCATGATGACTAAAATGAATCTGTAAATTATAGCTATATACAAGGAGAGGTATTACACAGACATTTGTCCTCTTTAAATAGGATTAAATCCAGCGTCTCAGAAAAAGTATCTACATACCTGTGATGTCGTTAACAGGGCACTAAGTGAAGGCAAGCCAAATCTATACACACGTCCTGAGCAAATGTAGTATTGTGTGATTTTCTATTATCCTGGATGTCGCACCACTTCCTTAAACTAAATCTCTCTAAAACTGAGCTATTAATATTCCCCCCCGCCCGTGCCCCCCTCCATGACTTTTCCATCAAAATCAACAATGCAACCATCAGTCCCTCCCCTCACGCCAGGGTACTAGGTGTAATCCTAGACTCTGACTTGTCATTTCAGCCTCAAATCCAATCGTGTGTCAAACGTTTGTAGAATTCACCTCCCTAACATCTCTAATATTCGCCCCTTTTTAACAAATGAAACCACCAAGCTCTTCATTCACTCACTTGTTATCTCTCGCCTTGACTATTGCAACTCCCTTCTCATTGGCTTACCTCTCCATAGGCTATCCCCTCTTCAGTCTATCATGAATGCTGCTGCCAGACTTATCCACCTTACCAACCGCTCAGTGTCTGCCAACCCTCTACTCCAATCCCTACACTGGCTCCCAATCACCCAGCAAATTCATTTCAAAATACTAACCACAACATACAAAGCCATTCACAACTCTGCCCCGAGCTACATCACTAATCTTGTCTCCAAATATCATCCAAATCGACCTCTCCACTCCTCTCCTGCTTTCAAGCTCTCTCAACTCCTCCTCCCATGCTCGTCTCCAGGATTTCTCCAGAGCCTCTCCCATCCTCTGGAACTCGCTACCTCCATCTATCTGGCTATCCCCTACTCTTGCTACCTTCAGGCGATCCCTGAAAACTCATCTCTTCAGGAAAGCCTATCACGTCTCCAACTAATCTCCTACCACTTCCACCAGCTCATTCCCCACAGTTACAACCTTTTGTACCACCTGCCCCACCCTATTAGATTGTAAGCTCTTCTGAGCAGGGCCCTCTTAATCCTCTTGTATTTTTTTGTATTATAACTGTATTGTCTCCCTTTTATATTGTAAAGCGCTGCGTAAACTGTTGGCGCTATATAAATCCTGAATAATAATAATAATCCTTCATGTAGGACAACTAAACAAAAGATACTCTAACCTGACTTACAGCAAGCTAATAGTACCTTTCTATCATTAAGGATGTACTCCCTATATATTACTGCTATACTAACCTGTGACGGCACTCTCCGTTCCTCACTCCCAGACACACACACAGAGCCCTGCGGGGAGCAATGTAGACTGGCTTCAAAACACGGACACAGAATAATACATCACTCGTCTTTTATTTCCTGGTTCAGTCTCTTAAATAAAATATATTGTCAGAATATGACCAAGCGATATTTACAACATTACACCAATAGAAATCAATAGAAAAATGTCCACCCATTGTCATCATTAAAGACAAACCCACTTTCATTGAATTGCTTAAAGACAAATGTTTGTCACCCTTAATAACACCTGTTAGTAATTAATACACCTCTTCATAAAGTATATATATATGTGTATTATTGTACATTCTTAAAGGGGTTGTAAACCCTCATGGTTTTTCACCTTAAAGGGAAGTTCTGCTTAAAAAAAATAAAAGTCAGCAGCTACAAATACTGCAGCTGCTGACTTTTAATAATCGGACACTTACCTGTCCGGGGTCCAGAGATGCGGGAAAATGAAGCCCCGCTCGTCTCCCCCTCCTCTCTGCGTTGCCGGCATTGTAACTGTGGGCGCCTGGATGTGGCTTCACAGCTGGGCACCCACTGCGCATGCGCGAGCCGTGCCGCGCACCGTGACTGGCCGGGCAATCACCTTGGACCTGTGACGTGTCCCAGATGATTGCCGAGAGGGAGGGGGGAGAGGTGATCTCCCTTCCGGTGTTGCGGTGCGCCGGGAGGAAGTGGGAGCTGGGACCCTTTGAAAAGAGGGTACCGGCTCCCCCCTGAAAAAAATTACATGCCAAATGTGGAATGTCAGGGGGTCACCTCCCTTAAAGTGGAAGTTCAATTTTTGGGTGGAACTCCACTTTAATGCATTCTATGCATTAAGGTGAAAAACCTTCTCTCATGCTGCAGCCCCCCAGAGCCCTCGTTTTACTTACCTGAACCAGGTCTTTTTCTCCTCGGGGACAAGCACACCAGCTCTAGCTGGTGTCTCGTGTCCTGATTGGATAGATTGATAGCAGCTCAGCCATTGCCTCCTGCTGCTGTCAATCAAATCCATGGTCCGACTGAGTCCGGCATTCATGTCTGTGGTCGCAAATACTGCACTCGGGAGCGTGCCCGCAAGGTAACTCCCCCCCCGGGAGAGCGCTTCTCCTAGGGGGTTATCTGATGTGGGGAGGAGCCGCGAAAGCCGCTGAGGGACCCCAGAAGAGCATGTTCAGGGCCACTGTGCAAAACGAGCTACACAGAGCAGGTAAGTATGACATGTTTGTTATTTAAATATAAAAAAAAAAACGAACCTTTACAATCACCTTAAAGTTAGGGCCGGTTCACACTGCTGCGTAGCGCAAGATCGCATATGATTCGCACAGTACTGCAGTGTAAAACACATGCGATGTCTGTGCAATGTGAATTCAGCCTTACAGATAGAATGGCTGAATTTGTGTCGCATTCGGCCCAAACTCGCACAGGACCCTTTTTTTGGTCCTCAGCAGGAACGGATCGCATGGGTGTTCACACCCATGCAATCCGATTCCTGTCCGAATTTGCAGATCGCACTGCGATATGCGAACTGATTTGGGGGTGTCATTAACATTTAATTGACACTCCCAGCAGTTCGCATAGGGCAGTGCGGGAGTCATGTGATGCGGGAACCTGCAGTGGATTCACAGGGTTCCCGCATCGCTGCATTGTGAACCGAGCCTTAGTTCCAATTATGTCCCTGACATATTTATCAGTATTTCTGATTACATAGCTGTAGCAATAATATAGCTAGATTTTCATTTGTGTCTTGTTATGTCTGATACAGATAGCCAGAGAAGTAACAAATTGCATAGACATATCGGCATATATAATGTTCCACCCTACAATTCATGCAGGCTGCAGTTTTTTGTGCAGCAGGTTTTCACATCAATTGGTATGAATAATCTTACAGGTTTATTTGAATAGAGAAGGACAGGACATGGATGAAGGAAGTCTGGCTTATTACTGGGAGAAATTGATAGGTCGGCCACTCGGGTCTCCTATAGATCAGAAGACATTATTTGATCCTGACAAAAATCGCTCCTGATTGACTGCTATGAGCTACAAGAAATGCTTTTGCTTTGAAACATGAACCCAAAAACTTCATAAAAGATAGGCATATGTTAGAGTTGCACGATTCTGGCTAAAATGAGAATCACAATTTTTTTGCTTAGAAAAAAGATCATGATTCTCTCATGATACTCGCGGTGTAACATCTTTCACATTATACAAAAAAATTGGGCTAACTTTACTGTTTTGTTTTTTTAAAACTCATTAAAGCGGGATTCCCTGAAAAAAAAAAACAAACACTGTAGCTGCTCACTTTAAATAAGTACTTACCTGTCCTGGGTGCCCGCGATGTCGGCTGCCCGAGGCCGACCCGTCCCTTGGTCTCGGGTCCCGGCATCGCCATCCTAATTAAGGGAAACAGGCAGTGGAGCCTTGCGGCTTCACTGCCAGGTTGCTACTGCGCAGGCGCGAGCGGCGTGGCACTCTGTGAATGGCCCTGTGGTGTTCTGGGAACACACACAGTTCCCAGAAGACAATGGGGCCGCTCACCGAGGAGCAGAACACGCCGCGGAATAGGAAGAGGCAGATTAGGAGGACTGCCTAGCAACAAGGGTTTAGGTAAGTTTAAACTTTTTTTTTTTTTTTTCAAATGTTTTTTACATTTTTTTTTTTAGGATTTTTCATGCAATTTTTTTTTTAGGGTGGCCCTCCACTTTAAAGTGTATTTTTCCCCAAAAAATTTCGTTTGAAAGTTTGAAAGACCGCTGCGCAAGTATAGTGTGACATAAAATATTGCAACAACTGCTATTTTATTCTCTAGGGTCTCTGATAAAATATATAATGTTTGGTGGTTCTAAGTAATTTTTTAGCAAAAAAATACTGATTTTAACTTGTAAACAACAAGTGTCAGAAAAAGGTTTAGTCTTTAACCACTTCAGCCCCGAAAGGATTTGCCCCCTTAATGACCAGCCCATTTTTTGCGATACGTCGCTTTAACTGGCAATTGTGCAGTCATGCGATGCTGTACCCAAACAAAATTGATGTCCTTTTTTCCCACAAATAGAGCCGTCTTTTGGTGGTATTTGCTCATCTCTGCGGTTTTATTTTTTGCGCTATAACAATTTTGAAAAAAAAAATATATATTTTTTACTTTTAGCCATAATAAATATCCCCTAAAAAAATTTAAAAAACAAATTTCTTCATCAGTTTAGGCCAATATGTATTCTTCTACATATTTTTGGTGAAAAAAATCCCAATAAGCGTATATTGATCGGTTTGCGCAAAAGTTATGGCGTCTACAAAATAGGGGATAGATTTATGGCATTTTTATGGCTTTTTTTTTTTTTACTAGTAATGGCAGTGATCTGCAATTTTTAGCGGGACTGCGACATTGCGGCGGACAGATCGGACACTTTTGACACATTTTTGGGAATATTGACATTTCTACAGCGATCAGTGCTGTAAAAATGCACTGATTACTGTGTAAATGTTACTGGTAGGGAAGGGGTTAACACTAGGGGGCGATCAAGAGGTTAAATGTGTTCCCTAGTTAGTGTTTCTAACTGTATGGGGATAGGACTGACTGGGGGAGGAGACATATCACTGTTCGCAATTACTGCAAACAGCAGATCTGTCTCTACTCCCCTGTCGGAAGGAGGATTTGTGTGTTTACATACACAAATCCCTGTTCTAGCTCTCCTGTCCGCGATCGCAGGTGGCCGGTGGCGATCGCGCCCGCCAGCCGCACGCATCAGGTCCCCCGACGTGCAGCGGATGCACATGCCTCTGGTGGCAGGCGCGCACCTGCTTTGGCTCTTAAAGGAGCCGCCATACAATTACGGCGAGTTGCGCAGGAGAGCCAACCTGCCACCGTATATGTACAGGAGCTGGTCGGCAAGTGGTTAAGTGGTTAAACTGACCTCATTTACAGACCGAAGTACATCCCTTTGATCTAAGAACGAAATGTTACTTTGTTTATAGTTATCCGCAATGTTGAGAAAAACTTGGCAGGCTGCCTGGATTTTATTTTTTGTCAGCTGTCAGAAGTGAGCAGAGAACTCTACACATAGAATTGGGAAAATGCTGTTTTAAGATCGGGAGGGGGGTAGAATCGTGATTTTGATTCTTTAACGATTAATCGTGCCACTCTAGCATATGTTAAAAAAATGGATACATATTCCAAATATTACTTAAAATTGACAAAAAATGTATCAAGTACAGTTATACTTATCATGATAACAAAATTACAATTTTACAGTGCCTTGCAAAAGTATTCACCCCCTTGGCTTTTCACCTATTAAGTTACATTACAGACTTTAGTTCAATGTTTTTTTTAATCTGAATTATATGTGATGGATCAGAACACAATAGTCTAAGTTGGTGAAGTAAAATTAGAAAAATATATACATAAAGCTCTTTTTCAGAAATAAAAAACTGATAAGTGGCATGTGCGTATGTATTCACCCCCTTGCTTGTCATGAAGCCCATAAAAAGCTCTGGTGCAACCAATTACCTGCAGAAGTCACATAATAAGTGAAATGATGTCCACCTGTGTGCAATTTAATTGTCACATGATCTGTCATTACATATACACACCTTTTTGAAAGGCCCCAGAGGCTGCAACACCTAAGCAAGAAGCACCACTAACCAAACACTGCCATGAAGACCAAGGAACTCTCCAAACACGTAGGGAACAATGTTGTTGAGAAGTACAAGTCAGGGTTAGGTTATAAAAAAAATATCCAAATCTTTGATGATCCCTAGGAGCACCATCAAATCTATCATAACCAAATGGAAAGAACATGGCACAGCAGCAAACCTGGCAAGATACGGCCGCACACCAAAACTCACGGACCGGGCAAGAAGGGCATTAATCAGAGAGGCAGCACAGAAACCTAAGGTAACCCTGGAGGAGCTGCAGAGTTCCATAGCAGAGACTGGAGTATCTGTACATAGGACACACATGTTTAACGGAAACATGTAAATGTGTTGGAATGAGCTAGTCAAAGCCCAGACCTCAATCCAAAAGAAAATCTGTGATCAGACTTAAAGATTGCTGTTCACAAGTGCAAACCATCCAACTTGAAGGAGCTGGAGCAGTTTTGCAAGGAGGAATGGGCAAAAATCCTAGTGGTAAGATGTGACAATCTCTCTACAAAGTATTGACTTTAGGGGGGTGAATAGTTATGCACATTGACTTCTTCTGTTTTTTTGTCCCATTTGTTGTTTGCTTCACAATAAAAAAAAAAATTGTGGGCATGTTCTGTAAATTAAATGATGCAAAATAATCCTCAAACAATCCACGTTAATTCCAGGTTGTGAGGCGAAAAAACATGAAAAAAAATGCCAAGGGGGTGAATACTTTTGCAAGGCACTGTACATGGCTTGCAGATGTCTTGGCTATGGTTTCTTCCTTCATCAGTAATGTACTTCTTTCTTGTATATTGTTTTGTGATTTGATAGACACAACACTTTGATGTAAACCTACTGTCTTTTCGGATGCTTTTACCATCAAGGAAGATCTGATTCCCTTCTACCACCTGGGACCCTTGTGTATTGCACAAAGTTAATCCCATCTTGCTTGCAATAGAAGGATGTCTTATTACTGATAGTCTTTGTCTATCTCTTCAAACAGCATTTAGACATTTTTTTTGTTCCATTCTATAAATTTGTGAACAATTTATTTATCAGCTTAAAGTGTTATTCCAGCTACCACACCATTTCTTTAGTTTTGGAAGTGAGAAAGGGTTAAATCCTCTGACAAATTGTTATTGTTGTCTGTGTCCCTGTTCAGATTTTTCTTTGCCTCTTATGCCGCTAGAGTGTTGTGATGTAGTTTTGAATCAGTGCATTTTTTGTAACTGCTGCCCTGTTCTTTAATTGCTATGTCATCACAATGCCCAGTGTAGTTTGCCCAGCTCCTGTGTAAATTGAGCCTGCAAGCAGGCTTCATTCACAAATGCATTGTTACAAAGTTGCAATTGATAGAGTGTATTTTGTTAGTGCTTATGTGCAGACCAAAGACTTGTCCATTGATCTACACGTCAGTCAAACCAAAATTGCAAGTGTTAAAATAAAGTTAGCTTTCCCCGTTTATCCCGTTATTAACTCTTCCCTCCTCTTAGCAATTTTTTGCTGTAGTTTCACTTTAAATGTTTATAGTACATTCACTTATTCATGTATTTAAACAATGTAGACAGAGAAATATCTCCTGCTGGCTATTGAATTCTGACAACCTGCACCCCTGGCTGTTAGACCTCCCGAAGAATGATTGCAGGTGTTTGGTTGAAGTCACTGTTCAAGCAACAATTTTTCTACACAGCTTAGAACTTCAGATCAAACTTTGTTGTGATAGGTGGTGTCAGAAGGTTCAGCCATGGACCAAATTTTAGCCAATTCAACAGGAAATTACCAAAATTTGAATTTGGTAATCATCATTCTGGATCTTGTGCTAAAGGTTGGGGCTGTTACACATGGCTGCTAGCACAGAGCACTGTAATGTTAGAGGAGAATCATTTTATGCTGAGAGACATTTTAAAACCTCCTTAAAATAAAAATCAGTCACGAATCATTACATGTGGGGATACAGGACTATAAAGAGATCAAAACATGTGAGGCTTTAGTTGGGCTTTAAAGACACAAGTCCATCCAGTTCAATCAGTAGAAGGGGAAAAAAATTATACAATCCTATATACACAATCCTATTTCCACAGTTGACCCAGAGGAAGGCAAAAAAACCCAATAAAGAATGATCTCTTAGATTGTAAGCTCTAAGGAGCAGGGCCCTCTGATTCCTACTGTATCAAAGTGTATTGTATTTGTACTGTCTACCCTCAAGTTGTAAAGCGCTACGTAAACTGTTGGCGCTATATAAATCCTGTATAATAATAAATAATAATAATCCAGTTTGCTCCAGCAGGGGAAAAAATTCCTTCCGATATTCCCTGGATCAACTTTACCTGTAAATATTAGTATCCAGTTATATTATGTGTATCTAGGAAAGAACCCAGGCCTTTCTTAAATCAATCTACTGAGCTAGCCAGAACCAGCTCTTAAGGGAGTCTATTCCACATTTTCACAACTCTTACTGTAAAGAAGCCTTTCTGTATTTGGAGATTAAATCTCTTTTCCTCCAGACGTAAAGAGTGCCTCCTTGTCCTCTGTGATGACCTAAAAGTGAATTACTCAACACCAGGTAAAAAGAAAATATTCCAAAAGCCCTTCGTCCTTAAGGCTTGGTTCACACCTATGCGTTTTTTGGTGCTTTTTGCAGAAATGCACTACAGTCCATTCAACATGGTTTCCTATGTGGAGCGTTCCCTTTACTCATTTAGTGTCCGCTAGAGATCGATTAATTCAATTTAAATTCCTGCACAGGATATATTACACCCCAGCAAAGTTATCTAAAATTTACCCAGGTACAGTGGCCGAATGTTGGCACTGCTCACTGTCCCCAGCCAATTTTAGTCATGTATTTTGGCATTGCCAGGTGGTCAAGGAGTTTTGGTCTGATGTTGGGCGCTGTATAATGGAGATTACATCTATACCCTTGATGGTGGCGAGATGCTTACTTAGCTTGGTGGAGGGCTTGGCACCTACTAGGGCTCAACGTACCTTACTTAGCTTGTTATTGTTTTATGCGCGTAAGGCACCGATCCTTTGTTTGAAAAAAACCTGTGACGCCCTCACTGTCATACTGGAAAGGGCTTGTAAGAGTGATTCCATTCTATAGAGGAACATACCTGAGCAGAGGATGCCCAAAGAAATTTGACAAAGTTTGGAAGATTTGGTTGGACAGTGATTTTTCTGTAGCCTAATGACTATATAGACTTCACTAAGCTGGAAGGGGAGGTCTGCCTGGGCCTGCATATTGGAGTATAGGGCTCTGTAGTTCCTGCATTCCACTGGGATTATTCGGGGACTGGCTGCTGTTACAATGGCTGCATGTAGAGATGATTGCTGAACTCATTACTATGAGTACTGTACGGTTGCTTTATTAATGTCTTTATTATGATGTTGATATGTGTACCCCTATTGGTCTGGGGACCTTGCATCCGGAAGGGCGGATTTTCCCGCAGAGTGGTGAACCTGGATTGGGGGGGGGGGGGATGTTGTTATGATGTTTATGTTGTTTTTATTTTATTTCTCTTTTTGTACTATGCAAAAATTAATAAAAAGAAATTTACAAAAAAACAAAAACAAAAAACAAAACCTGGTTTCCTATGGGACACGTTCACACCCATGCTTTTTTCAAACACAAAACGGTGCGTCTTTGGTTCAGTAGACTTCAATGCAGAAGCTGCAGAAAAGCATATAGTGTGTTTTTGCCATGATTTTACCGCCATTTTGCCACAATTTGCAGTTTTCATTTTTTAATCTGCAAATTGGGCAAAAAAGAAAAAAGCTTAAAAAAATGCAAGACGAAAAGTGTGAAGAATGTGTAATAAATGCAAAATGCACCGCAAAAAGCAGAAACAGATCAAAAGCAAACTGAATACTTTAGGTGTGAATCAAGCCTTAAACATGCCCCTATGTATAGATGGGCTTCTACATTTAGATAAGTTACATTTTCAATTGGGTATTATCTCAACCCCACAATTCCCCCATGAGCATCATATCACCATAGCATGGAGCAGAAGTCCCATGATAAAGCACTTCAGGTATATTGAATTTATTAGTGACCATCATTTGTTTTCGCTGCCACATTAGCTTATAATAAATGTGATTGCCAGATCACATTCACACACTGTACATAGACCATATGTTGCGTATCTGAAGATTAATACAACTTTGACTCCACGCCTTCGTCTGTTGCCCAGCTTCCAGGTCACATCTGCTCATTTGTGTAATTAACATCACATTTCTCACAATTTGTCCTGGCTCAGTGAGAATGAATTGTGACGGCTTTGTTATGTGGATCACAACAACATCCATCATTGGGATAATAACGCTCTGCTCATGTTGGCGGCAGCAAAATAAAAGTCTTTGTGGGACAACTTCCTGAAGGCTAAGTGCTATTCATATTTTCATAACTACTTATACCGTATTATAGTAAGTGTTCCCTTATTCAGCCTTGATGAGCTATAAATGTTTATTGGTTTGTTAGGTCTTCAGTCAGCCTCTGTAACTAATTTAAAACAAACACAAATTTATATTTGGTTAGAGTTATAGATCTGGTGAGTAATAGCATAATCAAAGCAAAAGACTTGAACATTTCAGGAAAGCTGGAAAGTTTAGTTTGGACAGTATTAATGGCCTTTGTCTCCTGCCTGCGCCCAAGTCCCACTGATGCACAGGTCCAGAAGCCAAAGAGGTTGAGCAAAGTGCAGCAGTCTTGCAGATATTGTATTTTCCCAGACAGTCAATGGTCAATTTATTTTCATTAATGTTATTTAGGCAGTCAAATGGAAGTATGCGTCGCTCCTAAAGCGCTACAAAGATGCTGCTTGCAGGACTTTTTTTAACATTCCCTAAGCGCACCGCTCTAGTGTGAAAGCCCTCGGGCTTTCACGCTGGAGTGACAAGAGTGGCGCTTTATAGGCAATTTGCAGGCACTATTTTTAGCACTATAGCATCTGTAAAGCGTCTCAGTGTAAAAGTAGCCTTAAAGGAGAAGTACAGCCAAAAACTCATTTGGCTGTACTTCTCCTATGGATCACAGGAATGCAGTTCATTCTGCACTCCTGTGACCTATTTTTAGCAGACAGTTGGCTGAAGCCCGGTGTTGGCTGACGTAAAAGAGCCGGTCCAGGTTCGGGCAAGATTGTGACAATCAAGTCGGGATTCCCCACATGCCTGGACTGGCATCCAGCTCAGGCTCTCAGCGAGTCGCTGGAAGGCTAAGCCGGCCTCTCCTGCCCCCTGCACAGCCCAGCGCTCCAGTAAGTGGGGGGGGGGTGAGCAGAGAGCGGTGGCTGACAGTGACCAGCTCTCTGCTCAGGGAGCCCTGAGATCCAAGCAATCGGCGGTGTTTGATCGCTCGGTTCTCGTTGTAAGAGCCGAGGGGACAGATGCAGCATCAGACGAATGTTGCATCTACCTAGGTTCCTTAACTAGCCTACTCATATTGGAGGCGAGGGGCTGGTGGGGTTCTCTGTCCTGCAATTGAGCTATTGAAGAGAAATAATAAGTATTGGACATCAGTTTTCCAAGTTCCCTGACAGCTTCATGTCAGCATATGAATGGGAAATGACTACTGAACATGGGAGGGAAAGATTTAATTATAAGACAGTACAGTTGACAAAACATTTCAACATTTTCAACAGTTGTTAGGGTTGCCAGCTTATCACTGTAGAGCAACACGAGGGTATGTACTAAAACCACATGGCTGCCTTGCAGAATGTCTCTAGAGAAAACCAAGGCTGCCACCTAGGAGGTGGAAAAGTTCCTGGTGGGGTGTGTTGTCACTTTCTTAGGACACCGTAAGCCCTTTGCCTCATATGAGTAATCTTCTTAAGCATCCAAGCAGTGTTGAGACACTTGAGGCTTGTTTCCTGTTGTTTGTGCTTGATGAAACCTCAAACTAATGATTTGAGAATCTGAAGGATGATGTGGCTTCAGCATAGTCTCTTAGAGTCTTTCCAAAGTCTTGTTGACTTATCTGATGATTCCCTTGATCTGTGAATATCAGTAAGACTATTTGTTGGCTAATGAAGAGGACAACATGGAAGTAAAACCTAGCATTGGTACTAGGACTAGTCATTCAGGAAAACAGAATATGAATGGCTCCTTCAGGATACAGCACCTAAAGCTGCAGTTTCCAAAACTCTTCTTGCCGAGGTTACTGCTACCTGAAAAGCTCTTTTATCTGATATATGTGTAGCGGTACCCCCTTAGGGGCTGCTGGTAATTTTAGTCTGTCTGTCACCCTGCCCAGCCAGGGACACGATTTCAGTCACTCTCAGACAGAACAGTCCATACATTTTGTTTTGTATTTTTATTGAAGGGATTAAACTTGGTTGGGGATAGGGTAGTTATGAGATGCACAGTTGATTGCAGAAATTGTTAGGGATTGTAAAAACGATATATACCTCTGGTATATACAACTTCTCTCTTCTCTCCAGCACAACACTTGCTTGCAGACTATCTCTCCTTAACACCTCCAGCACATCACTTGCTTGCTGTTCCAGGATCAGCTAGCACTGATTTGCAGGCCTGGCACTGGCTCAGCCAGGCCTAATGTGAATGCCCTTTGCAGGCAGGGACCCCGAGTCCCTTTGGTGTAGCAAAAATATAGGTAGTCCCAATGCTAGTTGTCCACGTGGCTACTGATCCCAGTACCACTTCTTCATGCCCTTCCAGCCCTCCTGGCTGCAGCTGCCTCTTTCCACTGCCCATGCCACCACAGTCCACTCCACTGGCTCTGCACCCATCCCAGACTGCAATCTCTCAGTCCTCTCAGGCATGCCTCCCAGACCTCCCAACTGTGTGACACTCACCAGCCCTCTTAGCTGCGACTTCTAGTTCCTTCTGGAGACTTTGCCTGGCAGTGCTCCCGTGCCACCTGTCCAGTACACCTCCATGTGTATTAAGAGGGTCCCGTCTGAACCCAAGCCCAGGCCCAAGGTCACCCTCCCCATGACTGGGGAGCTCCCACAAAGGCTATGGCAGTCTAGCACTCCATCTCCAGCTTCCTCCCAAATGACTCCTCCCCAGCCGAGCTGACCCTGAGTATTTAAGGAGGCCTGCCCCCTACCAAACCAAGTTGGGGATTGGTCAGGGCTCCTCAGAATACCCCAGGCAGCTCCACCTTTCCTCCCCTCCTTTCTTTCCAGAAAACACCAGAACATTCTTGAAAGAATTGGGAGGTGTTGGTAATGCTGCACGTGAGTCACCAGCTCTGCCTGAGTCACTCAACCCTGACCCAGAAGAAAAACACACAGGCTTGGCTGCCAGCCTAGCCTGACAATTTACCTACATTAGCAGAAAATGCTATGTCTCTCTAGCACACTAACTAGAGGGTGCTACATGTGCCAACTGAAACAGTATTGGTCTGGGGTGAAGCTTTCTGAGGCTATGAGGTCAAGGACTAAAGGAAGATTCTGTTTGGGCAAGAGTTTTCTCCTTGGAGGCCTTGGATGGCAAACAGCTTTGAAAAAGTGCAAGACTAGTTTCTGGCAAGCCCATTGGACTTTTGTAGAGGCTGATAGTCCAGGTACCCTGGTTTCCTCCCACACTCCAAAGACATGCCGTTAGGTTAATTGTATCCTGTCTAAATTGGCACGTGTATGTATGAATGTTAAATAGGGACCTTAGATTGTAAGCTCCTTGAAGGTAGAGACTGATGTGAATGTACCATGTATATGTAAAGCGCTGCATAAATTGACGGCGCTATACAAGTACCTGAAATAAATAAAAAAATAAAATATAGCTATATATCTTCAGATCAGGGGCCTCTTTTTTTTTAAAAGTTCAGGATGTTGATGACCTGTGGTGATAAAACCGTGAATCCTGACTAAAATATGAACTACTGGAATTTTTGCCAGATCTTGTTATATGTAGAATTAGTGCTTGGCTTCTTTGAGTTTACCAAGGTGTCTACCACCTTTGAGGAGCAAGTCAGAGACACAAATCTTCTGAGCTTGATATCTAAGCCCTGAGGGGATGGTTAAGGGAACACAGGTGAAAGACCAAACCTTGCCAGTGTAGGTTCAGATTCAGAGGTAAGGGATAGGGTTCCTAAGTACTCAGCTGATAAAGCAACGGCAAACAAGGACATTTTGACCAGTAAGGTACCGCCCTCAGCATCCAGATCTAGAACTAGATGAATTGCTGGGAAGGCATAAACTTTCTGAGAGCTCCACTGACATGAGCATCTGACCCCATTGCCTGGGGATAAAAATCTGGTGTAAAAATGGGCAATTTGTTGCTGTTGGGGAAAAACAAAGAATTCCACTGTAGACCCCAACAAACATTCTGACAGAACACTTTGGGCATCAATTCCCACTTATTGTTGTCAAGGTAATGCCTCAAGAGATAATCCTATTGTGTGTTCCAAAAGCCTGAGAAATACACTACTGACAGATTTTTAAGGTTGGTTGGGGCCCAGGACAGCAGTGGAGAAACCTCCCTCAACAATGTGTGACTCCGAATGCCCCCCTGCCTCTCCCGACTTATGCCACAGTAGTGGTATTGTCCATCTCGAGCATCAGTGCCTTGCCATGGACCAGGTGCTTAAAGGCCATGGGGTCTTGGTATGCCATGGACCAGGTGCTTAAAGGCCATGGGGTCTTGGTATGCCACCTGCAATTTCAGAACATTTGGAACTACACCTGTTGCCCAAAGTTTAAATTATCATTGAGCTTAATTTCCCAAACAGTGTGCTCCCCAGCACCTCTCCCAGGCATCTGTTATGATAGAGACATTTCATTGAAAGTAGCAAATGGCAGTTTAGCAGGTTCTCCTGTATTGTCCACCACCACTGACTTGTCATTGGTGAGGTTATGCAGATCTCTGTGTACAGTTCAGTGTACCCCTGGTCCAGAAACCCTTTTGTGGAAAGGACACATCTTCCACTGTGCCCATTTGACCACTGGTGAAACTAATACCATGGCTTCAATTACTACCCGACAGTGCAAGACTGTGAAGGAAAATGCCCTCAGGGGCTGTGGCTTTCGTTTCAGTGGAGTCTTCTCTTGAGGAAGAGAGGTTGTGTTCTGAATTGTACTCCCAAATAAATTCTGAGCAGGGATGTCCATGCTTGTCCATGCTCTTGTCCAACCAAATCTCTCCAGGGTCTAAAGCAAACTTTTTCTGTGAGACAGAAAAACATGTCTCTGCATGTTTAATATTAGAATATTGTCTAAATAACAAAATAATAAAATTTTCTTATTTTCCCTTAGGAAAGCTACTAGCGATAGCACCTTAGCAAATACTCTTGGATAAGTTGTTAGCCAGGGGAAGACAATTTGGAAATGATGTGTAAAAATTATATCTTATGGGAATAGGGAGATAGGCAGCTGTTATATCTATGGGAAGAGGCCAATCTCCTGTCTGTAGTGCATGGTGAGTTTTGAAGTGTTCTTTTTGAATGCATTTTTTTAGAGTCTACAAATCTATTAATAAATCGCCTGTTTTATTTTTCACCACTGACTTGGTTAAATTGATGATAGGCAACTTCTATCATATTGATTAGTGGTTCCAAATTAATAATAACTACTGCAGTAGGGAACAGACACAAAAGATACGCTCAGCATCTTTCCAAATAACTGTTCTGCTTTAATATGACGCAATTGAAGGTTTTTATACACATGATTACGTAGGTATCACATTAATATTACAATTGTACGTTTATGGTAACAAGGGGCGTTACATGCTATCACCTTCAACCTGGAACCTCCACACGCTTAGGTGGAGGTAGTACTGGCCAAAGAGGAAAAAAAACTCCATTGTGGAGAAAATAATAGCTGAGCAACTTTTTCATTACAAAATGACTTTTCATTGTGAAAAACAAATGATTGATAAGACATATTTACAGAGTACTGGCTGTACACTCCTGTGGCCAGAATGGCCTTCTAGCTGAATTGTTGGCATATGTAAACACAGACAATTCTACATAAAATGGAAGACGTACAAAAGACAAATATGACTTCAACATGGCTAAACTACTTTTCAAATATATATATCCCTTACAATTAAAGTAATTGAATCAAAAAGTACCCTAGACTGTGATCACAAGAGGGAAACAAATCAAACACAGAGATTTCTTTATTTTTGCAGTGTCTGGTGTGGATCCAGGTGACTTTTCCTTCAAGTTTTGCAAAAACTGTACATGAAATAGATGCTGTATTGAGTCTCCAAACATTTCCTTATATATAAATGTCTCTTAACAATCCACAAGTCACCTGGCTTTAGTTTTAGATCCTTCCAAACTTTTAGGATCTGGAATTGGGGAGAAAACAACTGAGTCTGTCAAAAACCTTAAAAGATCAGCAACATATTACAATGGCTTGTTTTCTATCATGCTGTTTGTGTAAGAACTCCAGTTTCATGTTTCAAAAGACAACTTTTTCCTGGCAATATTATAATAAATGATAACAATACCCTGCGGTCATGGAGAGATGTCCATAAATCCAAAATATTCTTCTGCTTATACCTTTGTACTTACAAGGAAAAGGGGCACATCATTTCACAATCCATACTTTCTGCTTTGGATTTCAAAAATAAAAATAAATAAAAACAAAAGGATCAACAATCTGTATGATGGACCAGAAAGCATCAAAAACTATAAAACAACTGGCTGCAGGTGGCATCTATCCTAACAGGGTGTGTGGACTTGATGTGATGGGTCTGTTATATTTACATTTTATTTATTATTTTTATTATTATCAAAAACCTTAAAGCGGGGGTCCACCTATCTATCGTTTTTTTTTTTTTTGAGTTTATTCACAAACTTTTCTTCTCAGCATTACATACTCACATATTGTGTGTAATATGTCCACCTGTGTCAGATTTCTTCGGAAAGAATAACTTATATTATTTACTGCAGGCAGTTTCCATCTTCATTGTGGGCATTTGAAGCCCACAAGCATTTATTTCCTGGATGTGGTGAATGCTGTGCTCCCAGCATTCACTGCTCATTCCCGCACATGCTCAGTGGAATCCTGGGAAGCCTGAGACTAGCTCCCAGGAGTCTGGGAGAGGCTAGAAACACGCCTACTCCCACGGGAGGAGAACCAGGAAGTGCAAAGAAGAATAGAAAAATAAAAGGTAATTACGGCGATTTAAATTTTTTTAAACAGCATGTCAGCATCTAGGCAAGGAAGAGAATACATACAGATATTGTTCAAAATTTGGGTGGAACCCCGCTTTAAAATTTCATTTTTGTAGAAAAACTTCTTATGTATCCCATCCATCTTGGCTTTGTTAAATATTATGGCAGCTGTATTTCAAATAACAACCTCAACTTAATCTTTTTTTTTCTCTCAATAAGGGCTTATTGAATGAATGTAAAATTACAAAATTGTTATCTTAATCTAAACTAATCCCATTTTTACAAATTTCCCCAATAACCTGGATTTAATTTCCAACCAAAGGCTGTCTAAACCAGTTTCAATATATCTATATTAAAAAAATTGTTAAACTCATATTAGAAATGAATACTCATTATTACTTAATTTTACTTAATTTCCCTTTTTTTAATGCACTGTTTCCACTATCAAAGGATATTCAATTTGTGTAATACACAGTTAAATGTAACCTTCATTTTACCATGTTTGGAAAACAGATTCAAAATAATTGTGATCACATTGTTTACCATTAGATTCGTTAACCTGGCACATTTTGTTATAAATGTTTTGTCTAAAAAACTGGAATTGGCATGGTGTCCTTCCAGCTTATCACTGACCTCTCATCTCAGGGACATTCTTTCAGGAGAGCACAAAGGAGGGGGTCACATCTGCGTACATGATACACACAAGCAATAGAACTAAAGGTCCCAGCATTCGCACACATATACACCAATATCTCTCTAAAATCGCTTACATTTTTTCCATTTGTACACAACACATGCATATCATTCTCTCATTTTCTTTTAACTCTCATTAATATTTCCCTACCTTAAATTCTGCTTTCCTTATTTTGTTCAGATATCCTTTATATCTAGCTTCTATGATTCTATGATCAGACGGGCAGCCACAGTGATCATACCATCTTCTCTCTCTGACAACATATAAAGTATTCTGTTTTAATTCTCATTTCTCTGTTTCTGATTTTACTAGTTGTAGTGCCTGACCCCAAATTCATCCCACAACTTAACATGAAAATGTACCATTCTGTCTAGTGTTATTGTCACCCTTGATCCATCCTGCTCACATAGATAGCTGTGTCTCTAGCTGTTTACTCTGCATGATTCTTAGTCCCTGTGGACCTTGGTAACCCAGTTACCCATTGCGGATCCCTGTCCACTTTAACCATTAATCTAGGGGCTCAGTATAGGCGGAACCGCACCTTCAGTTCATATATAGTGCTCCTCTTGCGCTATGCATTTTTGAGGGTCTCTTACCCTTCATTCCCTTACTTAATTCAATGCCCATAATGACTGGCCAGTCTTCTCTACATGTGCCTATACCCTCTTGCCTCTAAACTACTTTATCTAGCAGATGTACTACATATACCTGTGAACAGCACTATTCTTCCCTTTCTTATCTATAAGACTCCGATGGACAATAGACAGGGACAACATAACATATAACCACCAATCAATACAGTTCGATTAAGGGGAGTAAAATAGGTACCCTTTGTCCCGAAAATGCCTTACCGATCAAGGAAGTCTGATAACTCAAATGTAAGCAAAAGGCTTACCTCAGCCGGCTGATTATCAGAAATTCCCAGATCGTCTCAGGCTCCTCATTTCGGATACTCAGGGTCACCTGTTATCCCCTCCTAAGGCAAAGCTCACCATGCTGACTTGGTTAAATTGATGATAGGCAACTCCTATCCTCATATTGATTAATTGTTCCAAATTAATTAATATTACACCACGAAATGAGTATATCGTTCCAATGCATTCCGTTTTGGGCACTGGAACTATAGCTTTGTGTGCAAGGCAGAATTTTTGTGGGTATGAACTGGGAGTGAGGAATCCTCATGACTTTGCTGTTATGAATTATTAAAACTGTGGAAAGGACCCATGGATCCTAAAAGTTGTTTTTCTGAAACTTCCAAAAAATTACCAGTCTGGCTCCCATTGGCAAACTTGGATGGGCGTACCCTCAAAAGGACTTTTGGGAGTCTTGACCAATAGAAGCCTTTTGAGGACTTCCTGTAAGAGTAATGATTCTTTTTCTAGGATACTGTCCTGTATGCGTGTGCTTCTTTCCCCCGTCTTGCGATTGGCACTTAAATTAGGGTACTTTTTCCTTAGCAGGAAACAAATAGGCAACACTCCTGTCAAATGAAGCCTGACTTTCCTCCAATAGCTTTTGACATGGCTGAATCAAGCTTGTTTCTGAAGAGCGACTGATCTTTAAATGGGATCTTGCACCAGCCTTGCTTAGAGAAGTCTTAGAAGTCACTGATAATAATTCTGGTGGCTGAGCTGATTATATTATTGAAAGCTTCCACCATAAATGCTCAGGTGAGCCTTAGTAAACTTGAGATTATTTTAGATTTACATGTACTGTTCCACATGTTTTCCTTAAACCAGTATTCCTAAATAGATTTTTACAGAATGCCTTTCATGTCAATAGTAGCCAAAAAGCTGTGTTGGTTGTTGAAAATTTCTCACCTACCCACCTACAGTGAGAGAAAAAAGTATTTGATCCCCTGCTGATTTTGTAAGTTTGACCACTGACAAAGAAATGATCATTCTATAATTTTAATGGTAGGTTTATTTTAACAGTGAGAGACAGAATAACAACAAAAATATGCAGAAAAACGCATTTCAAAAAAGTTATAAATTGATTTGCATTTTATTGAGTGAAATAAGTATTTGACCCCTTCGCAAAACATGACTTAGTGCTTGGTGGCAAAACCCTTGTTGGCAATCACAGAGGTCAGACGTTTCTTGTAGTAGACCACCAGGTTTGCATACATCTCAGGAGGGATTTTGTCCCACTCCTCTTTGCAAATCCTCTCCAAGTCATTAAGGTTTGGTTTTGAGGCTGACATTTGTTTTTTTTTTTTTGTTTTTTTTTTTTCCATATACAATATAATTTAACAGACAATTTAACACAAATATTTAAATCCAAACCTTACCCCTACCCCCCGGCCCCCCTCCCCATCCCCATTGTGCTTATACCTCCTCCACCCTCTCCCCCGTTTCCTCTTCAACCCTCCCCCCCCCCATTCCTCTACCCACACTTCTGAGTATTTTCTTGTATTCTTAAAACTAATCCAGCTTTCCCATAAACTTTCAAATATTCCTACCTGCTCTTCCTCCCTACTACTCAGGTATTCCATTTTATATATATTCAATCCTGTTAAACCATTCCCTTATCGTGGGTCTTTCTTTATTATGCCATTTTTTTGGTATCACGCCTTTAGCAGCATTTATTAAATACGGTAATATTGTGCCCTTATATTGTAATTTTCCCCCCATATTTATGTTATGAAACACCATGGGTCATCTGGAATCTCAAATCCCGTGATATCTTTTATATATACCCTTACCTCCTGCCAAAAATCCCTCATCTTTGGGCATTCCCACCATAGATGGGACATATTTCCCCTCTGGCCACATCCTCTCCAGCACAATGAAGTTTTCTCTGGTTGAAATTTTTGTTCCAGTACAGGGGTTATGTACCATCTAGATAGGCATTTGTAGTTCATCTCTTTAGTGTTTATGTCCACCGCAAACCTAGGTACTGCTCTCAATACTTTACTTTTATGTTGCTCTTTTAATTGTGATCCTAACTTTTTTTCCCATTTTTCAATAAATGGGGACATTCCCTGCCCCTCTGCCGTGAGTATTTTACACATTTATTACATACTGTGATTTTGTTTTGTTTGTAGATTACATATTTTTTCTATAGGGCTTAAATTCTCCTCTGATCGAATTGGTTACGGTACACAAAATGTTTTAACTGTAAATACCTCCATTCATTCAGATCCATCAAATCCCTCTTGAGTTTTAACCGGTTCTCGACCGGTTTGTGTACACATACTGCGGCACAATGGCACCGCAGCGCGAAACCCCGTACAAGTTAAGAGATGCCTTTAAGAGACGCTAGAGGTAAAAATGTGTCAAAAGTGTTCGATCTGTCTGCCGCAATGTTGCAATACCGCTAAAAATCGCACATCACCGCCATTACTAGTAAAAAATAAATAAAAAATAAGAATGCCATAAAAATTCCACAAATCTTTCCCATAGTTTGTAGACGCTATAACTTTTGTGCAAACCAATCAACACACGCTTATTGCAATTTTTCTTTGCCACAAAAAATGTAGAATTTGGCCTAAACTGATGAAAAAATTAGCTTTTTAAAAAACATTTTTGGAGATATTTATTATAGCAAAAAGTAAAAAATATTTTTTTTTCAAAACTGTCGCTCTTTTTTTGTGTATAGCGCAAAAAATAAAAACCACAGAAGTGATCAAATAGCACCAAAAGAAAGTGGTTAATTTCTAAAATGCTTGTATTTTCCCCTTTTTTACAATATATTTTAATTGTGCATTATTTATCCATTTTCCAAATAGTGCCCCATTCCCCGGTGGAAAAAACTTTGTCCCATCTAGTTGTATCAAAGGTGAATTATATTCCCATTTGACCAGTCTGTGAAATAAATCCCATATCCTAAAAGCATTCCTAGTCAATTCACTACTAATATCCTATATTTAGGTGGGACCCATACTTGTAACTGTTCACCACTAAGTGTATTTTCCATTTTAACCCAACTTTTTTCACGTTTTATATTTGTCCACTCTATCATTGGTGCCAGTGTTATTGCATTGTAATACCTTTTAATAACTGGTGCAGCTAACCCCCATGTGCTTTTTCTCTACTAAGTATCGAGAACTGTATTCTTGGTTTCTTGTTTTGCCATATATACTTTAAGAACATTTTTTGACTACTCTAAAAAAAAAAAACTGAGGTAAAGCTATTGGAAGCATTTGAAATTTTCACAGTATTTTCGCGAGTATTATTGCCATCTTTAGGTTATTTATCTGTCCTACCCATACTAATGGGGTGATGCTATTTTTTTTATTTCTGCTTTAATCTCATGAAGTAAAGGGATGAAGTTTGTCCTGGTATAAGTCTCCCAGTGAGGGTGTTATTTTTATCCCCAGATATTTTTACTCCGTTTTCCCCCAAATGAAGAGAAATTCTCCCTGTAGCGCTCGTTCTTCCTTTTTACTTAAACTTATATTTAAGATTTCTGATTTCACAGGGTTTATCTTTAAGTTTGACAGCTCTCCATATTTTTTTAGATCTTTTATTAAGTTTGGTAATGTCGTTCTAGGATTAGTTATATAAAACAACACATCATCGGCATATGTCGCTACTTTATGCTCTGTTTCTCCAATCTTTACTCCCCCTATATCTACACTGCCACGAATAGTGGCCAATAGTGGTTGAAGTGACAGTACAAACAAAATAGGCCAGAGCAGGTATCCCTGTCTAGTTCCATTGAACATTTCAAAGAAAGGTGACTGACTCCGTTGACCTTCACCGCTGCTGTAGGGTGGTCATTAAGGATTTGTATCCATTGGGTCATGCTGGGTCCCACTCCCAGATTCTCCACTGTTTCCATCATAAATCCCCAGTTTACCCTTTCAAATTGTCAGAAACCAGGAAATCAGACCGAGACAGAAGTACAGTTAAATCACACTTGTTTAATAATAAAAGTAAAAAGAATTAACATAGTCAAAACATAGTCAAAGTTCAGTAACCGGAACAGATAGTCAGCCAAGCCAGAAGTCAGGGATCGATGTTGTGGAACAGCAAGCAGGATCTGGAGCCAGAAGGGATGTCAGCAAACCCAGTCTTTAAACAGGAACGCAGGAGATAGCTTCTTGTAATGTGACCAAGGCGAAGGCAGAGCTCCTCTGGACTGGATGGCTTAAGTAGGCAGGACTGACCAGCAGGATCATCAACAGCTGAGTAACTGTGGAGAGAGATGGGAGCTGGCAGTTAGCCGACAGCTGACCGGCCAGCTCAGAGAAGGAAGGGCTAAGCCCAGCCCTGACAGTACCCCCTCCTCAAGGACCCCTCCTCCTCGGAGGACCACCAGGCTTGAGGGGAAAACATCTATGGAAATCACAGAGGAGGACAGGGGCATGTACGTCTGAGGATGAGACCCAAAAGCATTCCTCCGGACCGTACCCTATCCAATGCATCAGGTACTGTATGCGCCCATGGAACCTACGGGAGTCAACAATGGACTGAACTTCATACTCCTCATGGTTCTCAACCTGTACAGGGTTAGGACGTGGCACCAAGCTGGTAAAGCGGTTGCAGACCAAAGGTTTTAATAAGGAGACATGAAATACATTCAAAATACGCATAATAGAAGGAAGGTCTAATGCGTAAGCCACTGAGTTAATCCTGCAAAGAATACAGAAAGGCCCAATAAAACGAAGTGCGAACTTCAGTGAGGGAACATGATGTCGGAGGTTGCGAGATGACAGCCAGACCCTGTCCCCAACCTGGTAGGAAGGCGCAGGCAGAAGTCTGCGGTCAGCATGGAGTCTGTACCTATCATTAGCATGACGCAACACCTCCTGGACTTGTGCCCAAGTGGAACGAAGACCACGGAGTTGCTCCTCTAAGGCTGGAATACTCTGCGGTACAAACGAGTCAGGCAACATGGAAGGTTGGAAACCATAATTCGCCATAAACGGAGACAATTGGGAAGCAGAATTCAAGGCACTGTTGTGAGCAAACTCTGCCCTCGGTAATAGGGCTGACCAGTTGTTATGATGGTCAGAAATATAGCAATATAGGAATTGCTCCAAGGACTGATTGGCTCGTTCTGCTGCCTCATTAGACTGCGGGTGATACGGAGAGGAGAAAGCAGGCTGAATTCCCAACTGTGCACAAAAGGCTTGCCAGAACCGGGACACAAACTGACTACCCCTGTCCGAGACAATCACCTTGGGTAGCCCATGTAAGCGAAAGATCTCCCGAGCAAAAATGGAAGCCAGTTCCTTAGAAGTGGGCAACTTCTTAAGTGGAATACCATGACAAATCTTTGAGCACCGGTCAACCACCATAAGGATAACAGTGTTGCCTTGGGAGTCAGGTAACTCCACAATGAAATCCATAGACAGGTAGGTCCAGGGCCTCTCTCCATTGGGTATGGGTTGTAGGAGGCCCACTGGAAGGTGTTGTGAAGTCTTATCAGAGCACACACGGAACAGGCAGCTACGAAGGCAGTTACATCAGCACATAGACTAGGCCACTAGAATTGTTGGCAAATGGCCCAAACGAGATGATTCTTCCCAGGGTGGAGCACGGCAGTACGGAGACTCTCTGCGACAAAGCAGCGGTCACAAGGTTTCTCAGGAGGAGCATGGACCTGAGCAGCAAGAATTTTGTCACCCAAAGGAAAAGTGAGACTGGTGCGAACCGTAGCCAGAATACGATCCGGAGGAATCACAGGAACCGGAACTGACTCCAACTTGGAAGTGGAGGAAAATTGTCGTGACAAGGCGTCAGCCCTTACATTCTTAGTACTGGGTAAGAATGAGACAATGTAATTGAAACTTGACAAGAAAAGAGCCCATTGCGCCCTTCTGGGAGAAAGGCGTTTAGCCTCAGACAAGAATGTGAGATTCTTATAGTCAGTAAGAATGAGAACCGGCACAGTGGTACCTTCGAGGAGATGTCTCCATTCTTTCAGGGCTAAAATGATTGCCAACAGCTCTCTGTCACCAATCTCGTAATTTCACTCCGCAGGTGACAATTTCTTGGAAAAGTAGCCACAAGGATGCATAGCGCTCTTAGAGGTAGGACGTTGGGACAGAAGGGTGCCAACACCAGTCTCAGAAGCATCAACCGCAAGGATAAAAGGTAACGTAGGATAAGGATGTGCCAACACAGGAGCAGAAACAAAGGCAGCCTTGAGACTCTCAAAGGCCTTAATGGACTACGGAGACCAACTCTGTGGGTTACCGTCCTTTCTGGTCATATCAGTCAGGGGCTTGACCAGAGTCGAGAAGTTACGAATAAACTTCCGATAATAGTTGGCAAAGCACAGTAAATGCTGCAGAGGACGTAAACCTATGGGTCGGGGCCACTGTAGGACTACCGAAAGTTTCTCTGGGTCCATGGAAAAACCAGCAGTGGAAATGACAGGAATTTCACCTGTTCACGATGGAACTCGCACTTCTCCAGTTTACAATAGAGATTGTTCTCTCTTAGTTTCTGAAGCACACAGCAGACATCTGTGTGGTGGCTCTCCAGGGACTTAGAAAATATGATAGCATCCAGATAAACCACCACACATAACTGCAACAAATCTCGGAGGACATCGTTAATAAATTCCTGGAAAACTGCCGGGGTGTTACAAAGGCCAACGATTGGAACCCCTATAATCAATACAAGGTCTCAGTTCACCATTCTTCTTCACAAAGAAGAAACCAGCACCAACAGGAGTTGAGGATTTGCGGATGGAACCTCGAGAAAGTGCGTCTGCAACATACACCTCCATGGCCTTATCCTCCAAGATCGACAAAGGGTAAACCTGGCCACGAGGGGGTATGGCACCAGGTTGAAGGTCAATTGTGCAATCATACGGCCGGCGTGGAGGCAAACTACCGGCTTGACCTTTGTCAAAGACATCCCTAAAATCACAGTACTCCTCCGGCAGGGAGGAGAGTGAAGAGGTGCACAGGACCTTGGCTACCTTCTGGAAGCATATCTCACTGCATTGTGGTGACCAGGAGAAAACCTCAGCATGAAGCCAATCAAAAGAGGGGTTGTGCCTCTGTAAACAAGGAAAACCAATAACCAGCGGAAATAATAAAGGTGGGGAAATAATTTGGAATTGGATTATCTCATGGTGAAGACCCGCTACGGCCATGGACAACAGAACCGTCTCATGAGTCACATAGGCAGACTGTAGAGGTCTTCTGTCAAGAGCCTCAATGGCAAGTGTCACGCAGCTGCAGCGGAATCAAGTGCTTCGATACAAAGGCAGCATCAAAGAACAGGCCTGCAGCCCCAGAGTCGATTAGAGCCTGTATCTCGACGGACGACTCAGCCCAAGAAAGGGTGACCGAAACCAGGGGCTTATCCTTCTGGATAACTGGGGATTAAACAATGCCACATAAGGTCTGTCTGTGTTAGGACCTCAAGGTTTGGGCGTTCCCTGGACAGGTAGGACGGGACTTCAAAAAGTGACCTGACTGGCCACAATAAAGGTACGATCTTTCCCTCCTCCTAAAGGCTCTCTCATCCACAGAGAGACGCATGAAACCCAAGTGCATGGTTTCACCTTCACTGCACAACTCGGTACCAGGAGGCATGGGAGGTGAGGGAGGCAGGGGTGGGACTGCAAAGCTTGGAGATAAATGTACAGAAGGCTTCTGCAAGCGCTCCTTAAAAGAGACATTCTCTGAGTCTGGAGTTAATGAGGATGGCAAACATGATCAACTTCTCCAGCTCAGTGGGTATATGTCCGGCTGCTATCTCATCCTTGATGGTATCCGAGAGACCACGAGAAAAAGCAGCCATGAGGGCCTCGTTGTTCCACGCAACCTCTTCTGCCAGAGTACGACATTCAATGGCGTAGTCGGCGACAGATCTCATACTCTGTTCGATGGACATGAGGCACTTAGCAGCAGAAGCGGAGTGTGTGGGAACGTCAAATACCTTTTTAAACGAAGCCACAAACTCAGGGTAACTCAAGCCAACAGGTTTTTGTGTCTCTCATAGAGGGTTTGCCCAGGCCAAGGCTCTCTCAGAAAGCAAAGATATCACGAAACCTACTTTGCTTCTGTCCGTGGGAAACACCTGGGGCAGCATCTCAAAGTATATATCAACCTGGTTGAGAAACCCTCTGCATTGGACTGGATCACCCCCAAATCACTGGGGAAGCGGAGCAGAACCAGACATACCTCTAGTAGAGGTAATACTCGAGGCAGGTGCCTGCACAGTGATGGGAGCAGCAGCAGGGTCGGCCTGCAACATAGGTTGTATCGGGGCGGCCACAGTGGGAGATTCCAGGTGAGCCGTGCGATTCAAGAGCTTTTGTAACGCGTTGGTGAACTGATCCATGCAGTGATCAAGTTCATTCAATCTGGAAAAAATATTACCAACAAGTGGATTGACTGCATCTTTTGAATTCATGGCTTTCGTCTACTGTCAGAAACCATGAAATCAGACCGAGACAGAAGTACAGTTAAATCACACTTTTTTAATAATAAAAGTAAGAAGAACAAATGAAGTCAAAACATAGCCAAAGTTCAGTAACCGGAACGGATAGTCAGCCAAGCCAGACGTCAGGGATCGATGTAGTGGAACAGCAAGCAGAAGCAAAGCCAGTCTTTAAAAAGGAATGCAGGAGATAGCTTCTTGTGATGTGACCAAGGCGAAGGCAGAGCTCCTCTGGAATGGACGGCTTAAGTAGGCAGGATTGACGAGCAGGATCATCAACAGCTGAGTAACTGTGGAGAGAGATGGGAGCTGGCAATTAGCCTACAGCTGAGCGGCCAGCTCAGAGAAGGAAGGGCTGAGCCCAGCCCTGACACAAATGCTTTTGCAGCATCTATTGACAGGAGTAGAGCTGGGGATTTTCCGCCTCCCACTTTATGCAGCATCAATAATGTTCTTATTCCATTGTCTTTACCTTCCCTGCCTGGTATGAAGCCCGTCTGATCCACATGAATCCATTCAGGCATCAGCTCTTTTAGCCTTGTAGCCAAGATCTTTGCATACAGTTTTGTATCACTATTTAATAACGCTATTGGTCTGTAACTAGAGCACAAAGTTACGTCTTTTTCCTCTTTCAGTATTATTGTAATGTGTGCTTGTAAAGATTCCTGTCTCATCTCTTCTCCCTTTCCCAATGCATTCATGTATGTTTCTAATTTTGGTACTAATTCCTCTTTACATTTTTTATAGTATAAAATTGTGAATCCATCGGGACCTGCGCTTTTCCCTTTCGATGGATTTTTTATTGCTAGGCTGATTTCCTCTTGTGTTATTGGCTCCTCTAAGGCAGATAGTTTTTCTAGTGATACTTTTGGTAATTTTGCTTTTCTCAGATATTCTTTTATTTTTTTGTTTTCTCTTTAACTCTTCTTCTTGTGTCCCCTTTTTCCTTACAGAATAAAGGGCACTATAATAGCTATGGAATGTCTTGGCAATTTTCTATGTTTTATATACTGTTTCTCCTTTCTTATTTTTTATTTTTTCTATGTAACTTTTAGATTTTTTACTTAATATTCTTGCTCCCCCATTTATATCTATCCTTGGCCACTCTATTAAGGGCTTGTCTTGTCTTTGTTCCATAAGATCTTTAAATTTTTCTCTTTTTGATACTACGACATGATGGGTCTCCCTATCTAATTTCTTTTTATGCTTCTGTTCTAACTTGTGTATCTCTTTTACTAACCTTTCAATGTTGTTTGTCCTTTAGTTTTTTTTCTAGCTCCTATGGATATCAAGATTCCTATGACATATGCCTTATGTGCCTCCCATTTTGCAGACTCCGTAAATTCTGAGGTTCCATTTAACTGAAAATATTGATTAATTTCTTCTCTTATTTTTCCCTTCTACCTCTTTATCCTGGATTAGGTCCCCATATAGTCTCCACAAGCTCATCTTTTCATAGGCCCCTGCAAACCTTAATGTCATTGTTATTGGGGCATGGTCTGATATAGTGTCTTTTATTACTGTCTCTAGGAATCCATGCTCTACCATGATGTAATCTATTTTAGAGTACATCCCGTGCACTGGGGAGTAAAAAGAATAATCCTTCGTCCTAGAATGCTGGGCTTTCCATACATCTAATAGTTGACATTGGTAGAATTTCTTTTTTAACTTCCTTAATTTTTGGCTTCTAATCCCCAGAGCACTTGACGTGCTGTCTACCTGAGGATCTATACTAAGATTCAGGTCTCCTGCCAGAATTACCTTACCCTTTTTAAATTGTATCAATTTTCCTAAGATCTCTGTCAAATAACCATTTGGGTTTTTGTTAGGACACTGTATATTTGCCAGTGTACACTCAATTCCCTGCAAAATTCCTTTCAAAAATTTATAGCGTCCTTCCAAATCCACCAGCCTTTCTTCCAACTGAAATCTTACTACTACTATTATTATTATACAGGATTTATATAGTGCCAACAGTTTGCTCTGCGCTTTACAAAATGGGGGCAGACAGTGCAGTTACAATACTATTCAATACAGGCATACCCCGCTTTACGGACACTCACTTTACGTACACTCGCGAGTACGGACATACCCGCGAGTGTACGTAAAGTGCCTCACAAGTACAAACATTCTCGCTCTGTGCAACCGCAGTAGAAGGAACTGAAGCTCTGAGCACATAACCTCCATTGTTCCAGTGTGCTCTTCCTGTGTGTATCCTGGCCGCCTCCCCACCTCCGGTGACATCACATCTGCACGGTGGTTCTTCCGGCTTCCCTGTAAGCCACAGAACGCCATCCAGCCTCTCCACAGTATTCTCTCCACTGCACGATGTCTGGGGGATAGATTGGAGTGACCCCCCTTGCATCAGATGAGCCTATTTACATATTCTACCTGTGAGTGTTCCCCTGACACCCGCCACTACAGCCCCTGATGCCCACTCTTTAGCCCCCAATGCCCCACTACAGCCCCAGACACCCCCACTATAGCCCCTGACACTTACACTGCAGCCTAGAAGTGAAAAAAGTATTGCTTCACTTTAAGTACATTTTCATTTTACATACATGCTCTGGACCCATTGTGTACTTAAAGTGGGTTATACCTGTACAGGAGGGATCAGACGGCCCTGCTCATTAGAGCTTACAATCTAGAGGGGAGGGTCAAGTGAAACAAAAGGTAATAGCTGTGGGGGATGATCAGATGGAGAAAATGAAAATACAGTTGTTAGGTGTGGGTAGGATAGGCTTCTCTGAAGAGGAGGGTTTTCAGGGCTTGTCTAAAAGCTAATAGAGTAGGAGAATAGGAAATTGGGGTAAGGAGGATTGGAGAGGCTCTGGAAAAGTCCTGATGAGTAAGCTAGAGAGAAGGAGGTCTTGAGAAGAATGAAGAGAATGATTAGGTTGGTATTTTGAGACTAGGTCAGTGATGTAGCTGGGGGCAGAGTTGTGGATGGCTTTGTCAGTAGCTGTTAGTATTTTGAATTTAATTTGATGGGTGAGCAGAAGCCAGTGGAGGGATTGACAGAGAGGAGTAGCAGACACAGAGCGATTGGTAAGGTGGATGAGTCTGTCAGCAGCCTTCATGATGGATTGAAGGGGGGATAGACTATGTAGAGGTAAGCCAATGAGGAGGGAGTTGCAGTAGTTGAGGAGAAAGATGACTAGAGAGTAAATTAAGAGCTTTGTTGTGTCATTGGTTAGAAAGGGGCATATTTTGGAGATGTTGCGGAGGTTGAGGCGGCAAGATTTGTACAGTGATTGGACGTGGGGCCCTCCTCTTCCCCTGCCTAAACACGGGCCCAGAGGACGGGGGGCTTCTACAGGTTCAGTGCCCAGACTCGACATCCTCATCAAGGGAGAGGTACAAAGGAGCCCATGGAGGGTTCCCACTATCAGCACAATTTCCACTCCCTCCCCTTCACCTCACCACCCCCATTTCCCTCCCCAACCTGCCTCCCCCCACCACCTCCCACTCCTCCCCCATACCGGTGATCTTTTGGATTATTTTTTCCTGGTCATGAAGCAGAACCATGTAATCCCTTTTTTAGGGCCTCCCTTCCCCTTCTGCTCCCTCTATTTTTGGGTGGTGCTTTATCTGACTCTCCCTCTAGACCTGCTAGTCCTGGCATTGCTGGTGCAGGTCTAAGCCCCGCCAGGTGTCCGGGTTCTCCCTCCTTTATGTTTTATTTCCTTTTTTCCTCCCCAGCTCCCTCCCCCCCAGCCTCCCATTCTGTTATCCATATCAATACATTTTTTTTTCTTAGCAATAAGTTGCCATTGATCTTCTTTCTGAATATCTCCTTTCTCTGCTACTACTACTTGATGTCCATCCAGGCATGTCCAGTCTATTACAAAAGTCTTGTAGTTCTTCCGGAAATCTAAATTTTGCTGTGTGTCCTTCTTTCTGACCCACCAGTCAGGGAAGAACCAGTTATACCCTATATCATGATTCTGCATCAGCTCCAAAAGAGGTTTTAAAGCGTAGTGATGCTATTAGTACTCAAGCGCTGGTATAGTAATAAACCATGATATTATACGTGATAAAAGCTGCAACCAAAACAGTGATCTCTCACTCTTGAAATGTGAATAAAATATATGTATAGAATATGGTGCGCTGATATCCTACATATTGATGTAAAATAGTGCTATATGCTGTAGTGATGCCTAATAAATTACAAACCACTGTATAAAGTGCCAAGTGCCTAAAATTGCTATTAATTAATAAATATAGATAAATGTGCTGAATAATAAATTAATTCCCACTAAAATGGTAAACACAACAAAAATATATGTAGCCCGATCACAAACAGGGATGGATCCTCCTAATAAAATACCAATGAACTAGATACCAACCAGTAATGGTCAATAAACAGAAACAGAAAAGAGAAAAACAGAAAATAACAGAAAATACGTTATAGAAAGTTCTGTTCATTTTTATTTCTGATGACAAAAAACTGCGGCCAGGTGAAGAGACAAATGTATTTTAATGTAAAATGTATTTATATTACTGCAATTTCTTCTAATTCTTATCATTTGTCCTTTGGGTATGTTAATGAGCTAAGGGTCATAGTGACAGCTGTCTGTTGGAATATAACTATTCCGTTCAACTGGTTTAAAAAATGTCTTGGTAGATAAACCTTTAGTTATTTCTAGATCCAGAAATGTTATGTGGTTATTACTAATCTCATACGATAATCTGATGTTTTTTAGATTATTTAATTTTTCAAAATACTGGATTAGACTATTTTTATCTCCTTTCCAGATGATAATGCATTCATCTATAAATCTTTTAAACAAAACCAGCTCCTCCGGGGGGTTGGAATACATCACTTCTTCCTCCCATTTCGCCATAAAAATGTTGGCAACGCTAGGGGCATATTTCGCCCCCATTCCAATTCCATTCAGCTGTTGATAATACTCCATATTGTGCCAAAAGTAGTTATGTTGGAGTCCATATGCCAAACATCTCAGTATGAACCTTTTTTGTTTCGATATGAGTTTGCTATATGTATCCATGGCCCATTTCGTGGCATCTATAGCATCTGTGTGAGCAATGCTTGTATACAGTGACGTTATGTCTGCCGTTGCAATTAGGTTCTTTACAATATATAGGAAGAACTAAATGCCCCTTATGGAAAAGATTACGTGAGCATATACAGAACATCAAGTCGGGATTTCCAAAGCACAGCGTATCCCGACATTTTGCTGAAGTACACGGTAAAAATGCCACGGAGCTATTGAGAAATTCAAACCCCACTTGAGGGGCAGTCACAAAATTAGGGAACTGAGCAAAATGGAATCCAGATGGATATATGAAATTAATTGTTTTGCACCATCAGGATTAAACATCGACTTTGATCTTAATTGCTTTATATCCAATTTCTAATTTTTAATTAATTTTTGATGTAGTATTATTATCTCTATACTTATTCATTTTGGCCCTTATGTCATTAGAGATATCTTTGTGGTTTCAAAACATTTTTTTATATTTTTTAGGTTTTTTTATCTAATAGTTTTTATCACTAGATGCAGGAGACATGCATTTAGTTTTTAACCATAGTATTGTTTAAACAGCCAGTGACGTCAGCCACGAGTGTGCAGCTACTCGGACGGGCTGTGAGGAGGAGTAAGCCTGACTGCTACACACGCTGTCTTATCAGTATACATGTGAGTACATGTGAGTGTATCAGCTTGAGACAGCTGATAGAAATTCTCTGCAATATTATACTATTGTTTTTTCTTTTCACATGTTTGAGCCCTGGAAGATATGGAGATTATCAACAAAGAGTGATCAAATCAGCTGGTTATATTTCATCTGCAAGCCATCGCATGCGATAGCCATTCTTTGAAAGATCTGGTACTTTTATTTGTTGCCACTGATTTTTATGTCTCTTCACCTGGCCGCAGTTTTTTGTCAGCAGAAATAACAATGGACAAACTTTCTATAACGTATTTTCTGCTGTTTATTGACCATTACTGTTGGTATCTAGTTCATTGGTATTTTATTAGGAGGATGCATCCCTGTTTGTGATCAGTCTACATATATTTTTGTTGTGTTTACCATTTTAGTGGGAATTAATTTATTATTCAGCACATTTATCTAAATTTATTAATTAATAGCAATTTTAAGCACTTGGCACTTTATACAGTGGTTTGTAATTTATTAGGCATCACTACAGCATATAGCACTATTTTACATCAATATGTAGGATATCAGCGCACCATATTCTATACATATATTTTATTCACATTTAAAGCGGAGTTCCACCCAAAAATGGAACTTCCGCTTTAAGTACAAGTGACCCCATGACATGTCACATTTGGCATGTCATATTTTTGAGGGGGGGGGGCGGCTACCCTCTTTTTAGAGGTATCCAGGAAGGAAGATCACCTCCCTGCAATCTTCTGGGACACGTCACAGGTCCAAGAAGATTGCACGGCCATTCGCAGCACCGGTTGCTCATGCGCAGTGCATGCCCGGCTGTGAAGCCACAGCCGGGCGCCTACAGTAAAAATGCCGGTGGAAAGGAGGGGGAGAGGAGCGGGGCTCCGTACACCCGCATCGCTAGACCATGGGACAGGTGAGTGTCCGATTATTAAAAGTCAGCAGCTACACTTTTTGTAGCTGCTGACTTTTAATTTTTTTTTTTTCGGCGGAACTCCACTTTAAGAGCCTCCTTCTCCTTAAAGTCTCATAGGACAGATCCGGGAAAATCTGAAGATTAGCACTTTCATATTTTATTGGTGACTTACTCCTCATATTGCCCCATTTTTGCGCCTTTTCTTCATAGTTTTGGAATCTCATGATAATGTGTCTTGGGGACTGAGCCGGTATACCTTTTGGTATACTTTTTGGTCTTCTAATTCTGTGAACTCTTTCTACCCTTATTGGTTGTGCTTCTTCTCTGCCCAATAGTGGGTTAAATATTTTTTAATTTTTTTTCCGCTAAATCTTCTTCATTTGTTGATTCTGGTAAGCCATGTATTCTCAATTTTTTCTTCTACTTTGATTTTCTTGATCTTCCATTTTAAATGCCAATTCCCTTTGCTCCATTTTTAGATTTTTTATTTCTCATAATTCTTTCATTACTGTATGACTGTCCACTCTTCTTTCTGTTTCTTCTACATAATGTGGCCCAAGTCATTGTGTATTGTTGCCATTTCAGTTTTTAAGGAGTTTTCTAATGCTGCAAACATGGCTGCCATCTCTGCCTTTGTAGGTAGCTGGGCTTTCAGATACTGATCCTCCTCTTGTCCCTTTTCCGAATCACTTTCTGGATCTTGGTCCATTCTTGACCTGCCCAGTATACTTATATCTGCTGAGAGTCTGTTATGTCCTTTTTTGTCCTTTGCCTTTGTCTGTTTCACCTAAATTCCTTGTTGTTTTTCCATTATTTGTTTCTCCGCTGCTCCATCTTGGGATGTATACTTTTTTATTGATCCTGGGCTTGAGCTTATTTTTGGTGATTTTTGCCACTGCCCCTCCTCTTGCTGTTCTCTCCTTTATATTATGTCTCTGTTATTTATTTATTTCCTCTGCCAGCAGGCTCCTTTGCTGTTTCCTCCAATATTTATAATACACCGGATGATTAGTGAAATAGGCAGTCCTTGATAATTACATATTACTCCGTTTTACTCAGGAAGGAAAAGGGAAGGACTAAAACAAAAAAAAAGTACACTGGAAGGTGGTGAGATATGCAGTTCTTGATAGATATATATTGTCCAGTTTTGCTCACTAAAAGGAAGGGGGGTACACCAACAAAAAAAAAAGGGCAACAAGAGAAAATAACTTACCATTCCTGATGTAAAGTCTGTAAGCTGTGTGGAGCCTGCTACAGTTTCTAGGGCAAGCTAATTGCCAATTACATGCTATACCTTTTATCTATAAATGTACCCCGCCACCAGGGCAGCCATCAGAAATTTTTGGGCCCCTTACACAGTTTTAGGCCTGCCCCCCCCCGAGCCTGACCACCAACATTCCCCAGGGGTTGCCCACGGCCATCCTACCAAATCTGCACACTGGCCACCCCACCTATATGCACTCAGCCCCCCTCAATCCTGTATATATGTCAGCCTTCCTCACACCTGTATATATGTCAGCCCCCCCACACACCTGTATATATGCCAGCCCCCCCACACACACACCCAGGGGCGGACTGACCATTCGTCATTCTGATGTCGACCGAGGGCCCGCGGCCAGTAGGGGGCCCGTGAGAAGCTCCTAAGAGATGCTTGTTGGATCTAGGGTTATGCTGCTGGCAGTTCTGCGGCGGAGTCATTCTGCCGCTGTGGGGGGGCCCCAAAACACAGCATCTCCCCCCTGCACCTCTGGCTTTCAGTTTGGGATGCAGTGGGGGGTGTGGGAGGCGGCGATCGGCAGCTCTATGGTGCTCGCAGCATCTCCCTGGGGCTTGTATTTCTCCTTCAGAGTGTATACAGTGGAGAGGGGAGGGGCCTCTGACCCGGGCAGCTACAAGTTTCACTCTTCAGTGTACAAGTGACTTGATCTGCTTGTACACTGTTGCCGACTGCTGCCCGGGTCAGAGGCCCCTCCCCTCTCCACTGTATAGAATCAGGAAGAGAACTACAAGCCCCAGTGAGATCCCGCGGTCCACAGGTACCATAGAGCTGCCGATCGCCACCTCCCACCTCCCCCTGTGCTGGGGGTTGGAGGTGCACAGCCAGGTACAGGGGAACCTCTGGGGGGGTTTAAGTCTGGGAACCCTGATGTATGGGGGGGAGGCTCTCTGGGGACCCTGATGTATGGGGGGGCTATCTGGGAACCCTGATGTATGGGGGGGCTCTCTGGGGACCCTGATGTATGGGTGGGGGGCTCTCTGGGGACCCTGATGTATGGGTGGGGGGCTCTCTGGGGACCCTGATGTATGGGTGGGGCTATCTGGGGACCCTGATGTATGGGGGGGCTCTCTGGGGACCCTGATGTATGGGGGGGCTATCTGGGGACCCTGATGAATGGGGGGCTCTCTGGGGACCGTGATGTATGGGGGGGCTCTCTGGGGACCCTGATGTATGGGGCGGCTCTCTGGTGACCCTGATGTATGGGGGGGGCTCTCTGGGAACCCTGATGTATGGGGGGCTCTCTGGGGACCCTGATGTATGGGGGGCTCTCTGGGGACACTGATGTATGGGGGGGCTCTCTGGGGACCCTGATGTATGGGGGGGCTCTCTGTGGAGTGGACCCTGATGTATGGGGGGCTCTCTGGAGACCTTGATGTAAGGCGGGGCTCTCTGGGGACCCTGATGTATGGGGGGGGGCTCTCTGGGGACCCTGATGTATGGGGAGCTATCTGGGGACCCTGATGTATGGAGGGCTCTCTGGGGACCCTGATGTATGGGGGAGCTATCTGGGGACCCTGATGTATGGAGGGCTCTCTGGGGACTATGATGTATGGGGGGGCTCTCTGAGGGACCCTGATGTATGGGGGGGCTCTCTGGGGACCCTGATGTAAGGGGGGGTCGGGGGCTCTCTGGGGACCCTGATGTAAGGAGGGGGCTCTCTGGGGACCCTGATGTAAGAGGAGGTTCTCTGGGGACCCTGATGTAAGGAGGGGCACTCTGGGGACCCTGATGTAAGTGGAGGAGGCTCTCTGGGGAGTTTGTTCTCTGTTGGAAGCGATCATCGGGGCCCGGTGGACATCGGGTCCTTCGGACCTGCTGATTAGCTCTCGGTGTGTCCAATCACAGCGGCAGCGGGTCAAAAAGCATGCAGACCCGCAAGTGCAGAATCAAGTACCTGTACGTGATTCTGCTCACAGGAGACGCAGCCCTGCAGTAAATGTACATGATTAATGTGAGTTTATTTTTCTTTATTTTCTTAACCCTTAAAACATTTATTTTGAACATGCAGTAGAGAAATTCTGTGAGCAATGCATGTAATGTAGCAGTACAATATATACGTGGGGCTTTGTGATGGTGTGGCTTGTGTGTGGGTGGGTGGGGACAAAGAGGGCCCCATGATCCCCTGTTGCCCGGGGCCCCATGAGTTGTCAGTCCGCCCCTGCACACACCTGTATATATGTCAGCCCCCCTCACACCTGTATATATGTCAGCCCCCCCACACACCTGCATATATGCTAGCCCCCCCACACCTGTATATATGTCAGCCCCCCACACACACACCTGTATATATGTCAGCCCCTCACACCTGTATATATGTCAGCCCAGTCCCCCCCCACACCTGTATATATGCTAGCCCCCCCACAGACACCTGTATATATGTCAGCTCCCCTCACACCTGTATATATGTCAGCCCCCCTCACACCTGTATATATGTCAGTCCCCCCCACACACCTGTATATATGTCAGCCCCCCTTACCCCTATATATATGTCAGCCCCCCACACACCTGTATAAATGCCAGCCACACACGCACACACACCTGTATACAGTGGCGGCTGGTGCTCAAAATTTTTCGGGGGGTGGGGGTGGGGCGCAAACAAACTGAAAAATTCAGAAAAAAAAACATCAATTGCAGCCTCACTGTGCCCATCAAACGCAGCCACTGTGCTCATCAATTGCAGCCACTGTGCTCATCAATTGCAGCCACTGTGCTCATCAATTACAGCCACTGTGCTCATCAATTGCAGCCACTGTGCTCATCAATTGCAGCCACTGTGCTCATCAATTGCAGCCACTGTGCCCATCAAACGCAGCCACTGTGCCCATCAAACGCAGCCACTGTGCCCATCAAACGCAGCCACTGTGCCCATCAACTAAAGCCACTGTGCCCATCAATTGCAGCCACTGTGCCCATCAAATGTAGCCACTGTGCCCATCAAATGCTGCAACTGTGCCCATCAAATGCTGCAACTGTGCCCATCAAACACTGCCACTGTACCATCAAACGCTGCCACTGTGCCCATCAATGAGCCACTGTGCCCATCAGTTGCAGCCACTGTGCCCATCAGTTGCAGCCACTGTGCCCATCAAATGCAGCCACTGTGCCCATCAAATGCAGCCACTGTGCCCATCAAACGCTGCCACTGTGCCATCAAACGCTGCAACAGTGCCCATCAAACGCCGCCACTGTACCATCAAATTCTGTCACTGTGCCCATCAAATGCCGCCACTGTGCCCAAATACCACTACTGTGCCCATCAAATGCAGCCACTGTGCCCATCAAATGCCGCCACCGTGCCCATTTGAAAGTTAACACTGTGACACCCCTGCCCACTCGCTGTCTGCACTTACCCTATCTCGGTGGGGCAGCGGGTGATGGCGGTGAGCTGTGCCCTCCATGCGTCTCCTCTCCTCCTCCTGATAGGCATCCAATCACAGCGCCTGTCGTTTTAGCCAATCAGGTGATGGGTAACACACCCGCGCTTCCTGATTGGCGGACAGGTGGTTCAGTGTTAGAAAAGCAAATATTAAAACAATTTTTCGGGGGGGGGGGGGGGGGTGCGCAAACAAACTGAAAAATTCTGAAAAAAAACATCAATTGCAGCCTCATTGTACCATCAAACGCAGCCACTGTGCCCATCAATTGCAGCCACTGTGCCATCAAATGCACCCACTGTGCCCATCAATTGCAGCCACTGTGCCCATCAATTGCAGCCACTGTGCCCATCAATTGCAGCCACTGTGCCCATCAAACGCTGCCACTGTGCTATCAAACGCTGCAACTGTAACATCAAATACTGCCACTGTGCCCATCAAACGCTGCCACTGTGCTATCAAACGCTGCAACTGTACCATCAAATGCTGCCACTGTACCAATCAATTGCAGCTACTGTGCCCATCAATTGCAGCCACTGTGCCCATCAATTGCAGCCACTGTGCCCATCAATTGCAGCCACTGTGCCCATCAAACGCTGCCACTGTGCTATCAAACGCTGCAACTGTACCATCAAATGCTGCCACTGTGCCCATCAAATGCCGCCACTATGCCCAAATACAACTACTGTGACCATCAAATGCCACCACTATGCCCATTTGAAAGTTAACACTGTGACACCCCCTACCCGTTTGCTGTCTGCACTTACCATATCTCGGTGCGGCAGCAAGTGATGGCGGCGAGCTGTGTCCTCCATGTGTCTCCACTCCTCTTCCTGATAGGGGTCCAATCACAGCACCTGTCATTTTAGCCAATCAGGTGATGAGTAACACACCAGCGCTTCCTGATTGGCAGAGAGGTGGTTCAGTGTTAGAAAAGCAAATATTAATTAGCTGTTCTAACACACCTGGGTGAACTGCGAGCGCAATGCTCTGTGCTCGCAGGTCACCTTTTTTGAAGCCTATTAGAGCCTATGGCTCTAATCAGGTGCTTCAAAAATATACGCCCGGCACTGTAATTCAGGCGCCCGGTGCCCGTAAAGGAGCCGGACGCCTGAATAGGGGTGGCTACAGCGAGCATGGATAGATTCATGCAATGCAGTGCCTGAATCTATCCATGATACATAGAGATGGGTGGCTGGAGAGAGGGGACGGTGCCCGTGCACCCTTAATGGGTGCACCGCTGCTGCCTGTATATATGCCAGCCCCCCACACACACCTGTATATATATATATGTCAGCCCCAAACATACACAAATCTGTAAAGACACAAGGCTCTGGCCCCTCCCTGTACACAAACAGCCCCCCTCCCTTTCCTTCACAGCCCATACTTAAATGGAATTTCTTCCTGCCAGGTCCCAGCTTGTTTTCACAAAGCTGACATGTTGCTGACACAAAAAAGCCCAGTGCACGAGGGGTGCACATGCACATACTAACCAGAGGTGGCAGTAAAGAGCTTGATGTCTGAGCTCAATGCCACAGAGAGCACACGCCGTGAGATAATTTCTGTAATGCACAGCATGGCTCCCCTTTCACTCGTCTTGACTTCTTCTGGCCCGGGCGGGCCCCTCAGGCCCCGGGGCCCCTTACAGTTGTAACGTTTGTACCCCCCTGATGGCGGCCCTGCCCGCCACAGCTGCTCGGCCCGTTCCTCCAGATGAAGCCACAAGGCAGGTGCCGTAACTAGTAGCTGTGGAGCCTGGCAGTGGAATCCTTCGCAACAAGTGAGATCTGTTTAATGGAATCTGTATCTTTGCTTTTACTTTCTCAATAAGTGTGAGTTTAATATTAGCTGGGGTGGTGAGGTTCCGTCTATCTAATCCACCGGATACTGCACTATTGGAGGCACTTTGGTTTCTTTTATGTTACTGTGGAACTATCGGCAAATAATGTGGAGTCAATCTTGAAGCAGCATATTGGGAGGATACTGCACCTATTGCAGGGTGTTTTTTTCCCCCTGAAAGCCTAATAAGAATGGTCGAGGACAAGTGTGGAGCATTCCTTAACCACTTCCCGCCCGGCCTATAGCGGATTGATGTCCGGGAAGTTGTTCCGTTATCCTGACTGGGCGTCATATAACGTCCAGCTGGGGGGGTGCGCATCGCGGCGATCGGTGGAGCGTTGTGTCAGTCTGACACAGTCTGACACACCACTCCACCGATCTTAGTAAAGAGCCTCCGGCGGAGGCTCTTTACCACGTGATCAGCCATGTCTAATCACGGCTGATCACGATGTCAATAGGAAGAGCCATTAATCAGCTTTTCCTCACTCGCGTCTGACAGACGCGAGTAGAGGAGAGCCGATCGGCAGCTCTCCTGACAGGGGGGGTCTGCGCTGATTGTTTATCAGCGCAGCCCCCCCTCTGATGACCACACTGGACCACCAGGGATCGCCATTATGACCACCAGGGAAGGGGCAACATGTGGATGGCCAGGTATATACCCCATGGCCATCCACATGTGCCCAATCTGTGCCAATCAGTGCCCACAAATGGGCACTGATTGGCACCATAATATTGCCTAGATGCCCAGCAATGAGACCCTTAGGAGCATCAGTGCCACCAATCAGTGTCATCAGTGCCACCCATCAGTGTCCATCGGTGCCACCTGTCAGTGCCCATCCATACCCATCAGTGCCCACCTATCAGTGCCCATCAGTGCCAGTCCGTGCCACCTATCAGTGCCACCCATAAGTACCCATCAGTGCCACCCATAAGTACCCATCAATGCCACCTACGAGTGCCCATCAGTGCCGCCTATGAGTGCCCATCGGTGCCACCTATGAGTGCCCATTGGTGCCACCTATGAGTGCCCATCAGTGCCACCTATCAGTGCCGCCTATCAGTGCCCATCATCAGTGCCCGTCAGTGCCACCTCATCATTGCCACCTCATTGGTGCCACCTCATCGGTGCCCATCAGTGCCGCCGTATCAGTGCCCATCAGTGCAGCCATATCAGTGCCCGTCATTGAAGAAGAAAACATACTTATTTACAAAAAATTTTAACAGAAACATTCTTTTTTATTTGTTGCGCAATAAATAAAAACCACAGTGGTGATTAAATACCACCAAAAGAAAGCTCTATTTGATGGAACAAAATGATAAAAAATTTGTTTGGGTACAGTGTAGCATGACCGCACAATTGTCATTCAAAGTGCGACAGCGCTGAAAGCTGAAAATTGGCCTGGGCGGGAAGGTGTCTAAGTGCCTGGTATTGAAGTGGTTAAAGGAGAAAAAATTCCAACTTCTTTGCACTTTAGCAGAAGGTTTGTCACTTATACTGTATGTCACTTATGGACTTTGTTATTCAAGCACTTTTATTTTATTTAATTTTATTTGAATTCATTCTATGATAGTTTGTTAATAATTTGTTTTTAGTGTTAATGCAGCGCTGTCACGTTCACTTATTTTATATCCTGTTTTTTGTGGGAACACATAGGTGATAGCAACAGCAATTTTTTAGTTTAGGTACACTGGGTGGCAGTGCGCAGCTACCTTTATATATAATTAGGTCTACAATCTTGTCCCTGACATCCTTGGACAGCTCTTTGGTCTTGTGGAGAGATTGGAATCTGATTGATTTGCTTCTGTGGACAGGGGTCTTTTATACAGGTAACAAGCTGAGATTAGGAGCACTCCCTTTAAGAGAATGCTTCTAATTTCAGCTTGTTTCCTGTATAGAAGACACCTGGGAGCCAGAAGTCTTGCTGATTGATAGGGGATCAAATACTTATTTCACTCATTAAAATGCAAATCAATTTATAACCTTTTTGAAATGCGTTTTTCTGGATATTTTTGTTGTTATTCTGTCTCTCACAGTAAAAGAAACCTACCATTAAAATTATAGAGATAATAGACTGATCATTTCTTTGGCAGTGGGCAATTGTACAAAATCAGCAGGGGATCAAGTACTTTTTTCCCTTACTATAAGTGTACCACCCTCAAAAAGATTGACTGATATAATGGTTCAACAGAACACTGAAAGGTGTGCTAGAAATGGTTGATAAGGATGGAAAAGACTAGAACTTTCTGTTACTATACTTAACTTTTTCAAAAACGAAATTGCTGCAATCCTCCATAGCATTTTTTCCATTTGAAATCTTGTGCAGTGGATGTCCATTGGAAATCTTAGATATTTCATAAGAAAACATGGGAGCAAGAGGCCACACCCCAGAAAAGTGTAATCAAAAACTCACAGGCCAGAGTTTATAACTGTCACAGTATTCCAAAATAAATAAATGAAATAGTGGCGCTAATATACAAACTTACATGTATCCTGAATAATAGTGATTACATGTGAATTGACCACATAAGCACAATATCAACATAAAATCAAACTATTACCATTAAGTCACTATTTAAAGTGACTGTATAGAACAAATAAATTAGAGTCCCATATAATCAAATGGTGAATAATTAAATTCTGTGAAACAAATACAAAAGTCCAGACTCAAAAACTCATAAAGTCCAGGTTGTGAATAGTAAATGGAGAAAGCCACAGTGCCACTGAAAAGGTAAATGTGCAATGAATCTTCAACCGCTATGCATGTACGCCTTCACCACACTGGTAGTGATTGTGATTCCCCCTAGTGAAGCCACACTCACCAAATATATATGCCTTGCATTCTCATGCGCGGCACACAGGCTTTGTGTAGGACCCCCCAAGGGATGACACGAACTGTAGCACGTTGGATCAAAGACAAAAGGACCCCCTTAACGGGCTAAGCTTTTCATCAGGTGAAGTGATATTATCATGTAAAAGAGAAAAAGCCTCCAATAGCGTAATATAGCTTAAAACAATTTATTGGATAAACGCAAAAAACCCTTTTCATTAAACTCACATTTAAACAAAAAAGTAAACGCATAAACAGGACATTCCATACAATGGATGTTAGCAGTGTACTGATGGTCACGGCGGACCCGGGATGCTGATAATGGCTTCTCACCCCTCTCCTCGGTGGATCCTCAGCGCTACGAGGTAGTCTTAGCTGACCAAGTACAGAGCCCAGAATGTCAAAAGTCATGCGCAGATGCTAGTTTGCCATACAGCCCCGCCTCCGACATGTTTCGTCATACCGACTTCTTAGTATTGGCTGTACGGCACGGCAACCCTTCCCCTAAAACTCTGCTCAGAAGACTGGCAGATGCCGTCTATAATATAAGAGTTTATAACTGGCCTGCTAAAACCAGAGCCTTTAATCTGGGGGGTGGACAGAGTCTTATGCCACGTACACACGGTCGGACTTTTCGACCGGACTTGTCCGACGGATGCCGACGGACCAAATCCGGCGGACAATCCGATCGTGTGTGGGCTTCACCGGACCTTCAGCGGACTTTTCCAGTCGCAAATCTGACGGACTTTAGATTTGGAACATGCTTCAAATCTTTACGTGGTAACTCCGCCGGACCCAGAAATCCGCTCGTCTGTATGCTAGTCCGACGGACAAAAACCGACGCTTGGGCAGCTATTGGCTACTGGCTATCAACTTCCTTATTTTAGTCCGGTGTACGTCATCACATACGAATCCGTCGGACTTTTGTGTGATCGTGTGTAGGCAAGTCCGGTCGTTAGAAAGTCTGTTGAAAGTCCACCAAAAGTCCGTCGAAAGTCTGTCGGATGGGCTGTCGGACTTTTGTAGTCGGACTGTGTGTACGCGGCATTAGTTTTGGTGCCTGCTTTACTGAATAATTTTCTGGCAAATTGAATCCATAAATGTCCAGAGAATAAAATTGTGATGTCTACTACAGATATACCAGCCTAGAAAGGGAAAGCCCCGCCCAATTTACTATGTTAACCTCATAAAATCCTGAAAGTAGAAAACAACTCGCAAAGGTATACCAGATGTTGTGACTGAGCCTCATATCAAAGTGAAGTTAGGACCATATTGGTTTCCTGAGACTCCGATAAAAGTCATTTCAGAAGAGGTACTAAAAAATGTTAGTCCTTGGCGTCATAGAGAAATCTAAAAGTAAGCTATCAAGTCCCATTTTGCTTATCCTTAAGCTGGATGGCAGTCTGAGGACTTCAAGGCACTAAATAAAATATAGCTTCGTCATATCTAGATAATGTTGTAATTTTTAGTCTTGACCAGGATTCCCACCTACAGAAGGTCAGCTTTAAATTCCATTCTAAAGGTTGGTTTAACAGCCAGTCCAAAAAAGTGCAAAATACCTGGAAGAAATGCAGTCTTTGGGCTGCAGTATTAGGCGAGAGTGGGGTCATAATACCTCTAATGTTCAAAATTTTATTTTGATCCGTGTATTGGCAGGATGGTTGTACAGAAGTCGATTTACTGAACCGCTGTTTACCCCTGCCATCACAATACAATAGCTCATTGGGGAAGATTCCCCCATCCACTTTAAATGTGTGAGTAGGGAAATCAAGTCATTTTTTTTTTTCAAATAGCTTATCTATAGCCAGCCATAGAAGAAAACCAAACCAGAAGGCCACTAACAGGTGAAACACTGTAATTGTGAGGAGTTTACTTTGTACACCATTAAAGAGTAACTCCACTTTTGTTGAGAAAGATGCAAAAATCTGACTTGTATCTTAGTGCAGATTTCTGGAAAAATCAGTGAGCCAATCACACAAGCAGGAAATTATGTTTCTGGGAGGCGTTCTGTACGCATTCTGTGTACAGAGCACATCCAGGTAGCCATATTGCTTTGCATTTTACAGAAAGTGACAGAGCAGCAGATTGAAAATGGAATGGTAATTTTTAATAACATTCAATTACAATAATGACTTGTGTAACAATTGTATATGCTATATTATTATTTTTAACCCTAGGAAAGTGGAGTTACCCTTTAAATATTGGACACTTCTAGAACTCCTCACATGCATAAGAGGATATGTAAAGGTCATCTACAGCAGAGTTTGAGTGGCAAACTATTGAAACCGGGGTGCTTAGCCAAAGAAGCAGAGTCAGAGTGTGCATTAACCTAGAGCGGACCTTCAGTCACATTCTGTCTAGCAAAGAATCTGATCCCAGGAGGCTACATGACTGGCATCCCCTCTGTCCATTCCTCACACATGGGGATCTGGTTGTAAGTCATCGAAGGCCTTCAAATCAAGGATGGCAGAGCAATATTCAAAGGACCTGTCAAGACTATGGGTTGTAGGAAGAGCTGCTGACTTTTATTTATTGTCATTGAATGAAGTTCCCCTTTAAGTCTCTGACAGTTATAGCTTCCAGAACACATTTGCTTGTGTCATTACCTCTAAGATAATGTTATGAATCAATGTCAGAATACAACTGGGGAGCCAAAGCATCTGGATGAAAGAGATTATTTTCAAGTTCCTTGCTTTCAGAAAGTCTGGTTCATGAATTAAAGTTTTCAGATGGGAAAAAAAGTGTCTGGAAGTTCTTACTTTTAGTGTTTGTTGCTGAGTTTAGGACCTTTTCCAAAAGCTTTCAGTCTTGATCTGTTACACCCAAGGTTAGACGCTTGTCTAACACCTAAAGAGCCATTAGAGTTGATTTACTGAATGCAAATAGGCTGTTTGCTTTGCAGTGAAATGTGGTGAAGTTTCACTTTGCAGAGAATATCTAAACCTGTGCAAGAATAATACAAAATAAAATTTTTGCTTGCAAATGTTTTGAGATAGATGATTCTAGCACAGTCTATAGAAAAAGGACAGGACACACCTAGGGTTGCCACCTGTCCGGGATTCACCTGGACAGTTCGGGTTTGGAATCATGCGTCCGGGTTTCAGACTACCTGCAACCCGGACACATTATTCAGACTGGACTATGGCTTCCATCTACCTGACATACACTGACCTACCTGACATACACTGACCTATCTGATATACACTGACCTATCTGACACGTACACTGATCTACCTGACATACACTGACCTACCTGACATACAATGACCTACCTGACATACACTGACCTACCTGGCATACAATGACCTACCTGACACATACACTGACCTACCTGACATACACTGACCTACCTGACATACAATGACCTACCTGACATACACTGACCTACCTGACATACAATGACCTACCTGACACATACACTGACCTACCTGACATACACTGACCTACCTGACACATACACTGACCTACCTGACATACTAGGGTTGCCACCTGTCCGGGATTTACCCGGACAGTTCAGGTTTGGAATCATGCATCCGGGTTTCAGACTGCCTGCAATCCGGAAACATTATTCAGATTGGACTATGGTTTCCAAGCAGGGTTGCTGGCTCTGAGTTGTCTAAGCTGAGAGTGTCTGTTACACTCTCTTTCACACTGTCCAAAGCCAGCACTAACAATCCCCCCCCAACAAACACTGACGGGAGAGGAGAGAGGGTTTGATCTGCACCTCTTCCTCCCCCCCACCCCTCTGTGTCTGCCCACACTCCAATCCCTGGCTCTGTGCCTCAGAAAAGGAAAGTGGGGGCTGGAAATTTGAAGTCCAGCAGCCTCAGATACATCTGAATGAGAGGTGCTGACTGCGAAGGGGTGAGTGAGCTCACCATCCATCCCCGTCTATGACTGAAATCTCTCCCCTTCTCTCTCCTGCCTCTGAGTGAGTACACTAAGGTAAATCAGGGTTCTCAGAGCACCTCTTACATCAGAGTTACCCTTTACACCAGAGGCCACAGTGTTCCCCCTTACATCAGAGTCTTCTCCGTACATCAGAGTTCTCAGTGTCCCCCCTTAAATCAGGGTTCCCAGAGCATCCCTTATGTTAGAGTCCCCAGAGTTCTCCCTTACATCAGAGTCTGCAGAGTCCCCCCTTACAGTAAAAGAGAACTCTGCGAGTTCAGATGTAAAAGGGGAACTCTTGTTATTAACTTCATATGATTAGAAATGTTATTTAATAGCAAAATATATGTATAGTTTATACTATAAAAAAAATTGCTGTGCGCCACTAAAGTGTTCGGGTTTGACTTGAAGAAAAGGTGGCAACCCTAGACACACCCCTGTCATATCTCCAGTAACGTGGACCATGAGGATAAATGTGTAAAAAATGATTGGTTCAACCCAATTTTTTTCACCTCCTATGTTTCCTTTTATTTTGGCTTTTCAAAATAACAAATATAATACTTTACAATTTAGATAAAAGGTACAGTAAAACCCGTTTGATAGTTAAATACTTACATTAAGCCAGAAAGAGAGACAACTGAGAAAGAAAGAGTGACAGAGGGACAATTGGGAGGTGTGCGTGACTGGATGATGGAAATCAGAAATTTCCCTTATTCACTAAGTTATGTGGCAAATTCCTTTGCAAAGTGCAACTTCCCTTGCAAACCCAATGCCGCGTACACACGAGTGGAATTTCCGACAGAAAGAGTCCGATGGGAGCTTTTCATTGTATATTCCGACCGTGTGTATGCCCCATCTGACTTTTTCTGTCGAAAATTCAGATGGACTTAGATAGAGAACATGTTCTATATTTTTCCGATGGAACAAATTACTATTGGAAAAAACGCTCGTCTGTATGCTGTTCCGACGCACCAAAAATGACGCATGCTCTGAAGCAAGTACGATACAGAAGCTATTGGCTACTGGCTATTGAACTTCCATTTTCTAGTCCCGTCGTACGTCTTGTACGTCACTGTGTCCTGGGCGGTCGGAATTTGATGTGACCGTGTGTATGCAAGACAGCTTGAGTGGAATTCCGTTGGAACTCAGTCTGAAAAACCTTCAGAGTTTATTCCGACGGCAAAACCGGTTGTGTGTACAGGGCATAACAGTCTATTTGCCTTCAGTAAATCAACCCCATTGTGTTGACTGCAACAGTTGTTGTCAAGGGCAGTGGAGTCCCTGCAGTGGATTTGAAATTTAGAACTGGCTTTTATGAATATTTTACAGGTAAACAACTACCATATTAATTGCAGAAAATACGTTATCTTTCGTTTTGAGTCGCCGTTTTAATTTGATACACAAATTGGCATAAAAATCTTGATGGAATGAATGTTCTAATTTAGGAATGGAAACAGTAACAGTATTCAGCTCTTAAAGTAAAACTTGTTTTCCCCTGTGGAAAGAAGAGCAGTGATGATTTGAATGAGCATCATTCAACAAGTTTCTTCATGGCCTCTTCCTGACCCGAGAAAGGAAGGCTTTAAATCAAACAGCCTGAATGAAAGGTGGAAAAAGACGCATAGTATCTGGGAGGTGTAATGGGAAGGGGGGCGCTGGACATTGTTAGAGGGCAACCGCCAGCTGCAGACAGATGAAAACGATCAGTTTCTTGCTCCTTCGTTTCCATTATCACTTAGTATGGATGATTCACAAAGGTTCTGCTGGAAAGAAGAGGCTTTCTCTGTCTAACAATACATGAGCATTTTGTTAAATGGCTCAGGCCCTCCAGCTTTGCTCTAATTCCTCAGAGAGGGAAAATAGCAAGGGGATGAAGGTTGCCATTGCATGTCTTGCCCCCTTGACACCATGAGACAGTAGACTGGAATAATGAGTATTGGCAGCCTTGATAGTTACGGTTAATTGCTTCCCTCTGACTAGGGCTAAATAGTAGAGAATGGTAGAGCCATTTCTGCCAGGACCACAGATAAAAAGTATCATAAAGCTAATGAGCTCTATTGATTGATACACTGATTCTCTAAGTCTTAGAACTTCGGAATTAGGTTGACTATCACATGAGGTTGTAATAACGTAGTAAGATTTAAACTTCACACAAGAATTTTTCCCTTTAGTGCACTTTATTTCACAGTCATGTTTTCTTCAGTTTAAACCATTGGAGTTATTGCACAATACATGTAAACTTTTAAGTGATATATATTAAATTTAAAAGAAGTTATGAGTAATTACAAAAATAAATACAAAATATTCTCTGAAAGTACAGTATATGGACTCCAGTAAGCTACTGTGCTTTTGTTAGAAAATTGGCTCTTTTAACCTTTTAGTTATTTGTATATATCCCTGGTGCCAAACTTGAAGCTCTTTTGTTACTTGATGTGCATCTGTCAGACCCCAGCAGTCTGTAGTGAGAGCATTCATTTCTAAGGGCTCATTTACAACTGTGTTGCTCTTTGGGAGTGCGGTCAAGCTTTTCTTGCACTTATCTGTATTTTTTACTGTGCTGCGAAGAAAGGTATGTGTGCATCTCTAGCCAGCTGCCTTAGCAGCTTAAAAGGGAAAGTTGGGGGTGCTATTAACATGGCTCAACTTCCAATTTTTTACCACCTCCCAGCTGAAAGCGTAAACTAAGCCTAAAGAGGTAACAGCAGTGAGCTTTTCTAACCTCGTGTAACATCCCCCCCAGTTTTTTGTTCTCATCTTCAGTCTCCAGCCAAACCTATAGTATGTCTACAGCCTCTCACCATTGTTCCCTCCAATATGTCCACTGTGTCTAGCAGTCCTCTCTATCCCTACATATACTGAACATCAGCCATTTGGTGATGTCAGGAGCCCAAGTGGAGGCATCCTATACCTCGTAAGTTTACTATTACTGTCAGATCCGGGCACTAGGAGGGCAGTGGGACTGTGCTTTTTTGAAGCCTGCATTACCAATCATACTTAAACCTCCAAGGTATATTTGGATCTGATTGGTGGATGAGCAAAACACCCTTTTGTGTGTAAAAAAAGAACAAGGAAAATATTCCTGGCTTTTCCCATGGTCTTCAGATTACAGACAAGTGAGAGTGTGGTGGCCTGGGGTGGTACAGCAAGGTAACTTTAAAGCTGAACTCCAAGGAAAAATATCATTCTTCCTGCACTACAAGGATTCAATTCTTGTTTATACCTAGGCACTAGTAACAAGGACTACTACTTACGTTATCTTTTGCTTCCTCTGGCTCCTTCCATGTTGTAAGTCTGGCCACCACAGCCTCTTCTCTAAGGTGGTCACAGCCACTCTAATGTAACCAATAACTCTTCATTACATGTAAGAACGCTGATAGATCACCCACAAATCGGAGTGTCGGGGAGAAGAGTTGATTGCTCACTGCTGGGGGGGCAAGAGTTAAGGTAAGTAAATGTCAGTTTTACTCGTGGGCAAAAATGGACATTTACCATTGCAGTGTGGGGGAAGCACCACTGCATGGGATTTTTTTTTTTAGTTCAGCTTTAAAAAGAATCAGTTTGCTTGTGAAGGATACCTTTTGCTGCATTACTTTCAGGTATGGTGTGGTATGTCTTTCTTCACTGCTTTTCAGAATTAAAGTGACTTTAAAGGTTATTTTTTTATAGCAAACATGTTTTACTTACCTGCTGTATGCAATGGAGCAGCCCCAATCCTCTTCTTCTCAGGTCCCCCACTGGTGCTCCTGGTTCTTCCCGTTGTCAATGTGCCACCATAGAAAGCCGCTTCCTATGGTGGCACACCTGCGGGCTCGATCTCAAGTCCTGCTGCCCTTGTTCATTAACACAGACCGCTTGTCTTGGCAAGATTTGATTGACAGCAGAAGGAGCGGTCATACAACACTGTACCCATATGAATTTTTTTTTTTTTTCACACAAATAGAGCTTTCTTTTGGTGGTATTTAAGCACTACTATGTTTTCTATTTTTTGCTAAATAAACTAAAAAAAAAAAAAAAAAAAAAAAAGAAAAATTAAAAAAAAAAAACTGTCATTCTTTGTCTCTGTTATAAAATTTTGCAAATAAATAATCTTTCCTCATAAATTCAAGCCAAACTGTATTTTGCAAAAAAAAAAAAAAGTGAAAACCAATATATATATATATATATATATATATATATATATATATATATATATATATGAAAATTGATCATTCTGTTGTACTGATCTAATTTAATAAAAACACTAGGACAGTACAAATACCCCCCAAATGACCCCTTTTTGAAAAGTAGACAGTCCAAGGTATTTAGTATAAGGCGTGGTGGGTTTTTTGAAGTTATCATTTTTTGTCACAATTTTTTGAAAAATTAAGCAATTTAATGAAAAACTTTTTTTTCACAATTTTCATTTTTACATACTTTCACAAGTGCAGTATAGCATTATCCTATAACTGGTGTTGTGGTGATCAGGGACACTGACTTATGACAGTAGGTTGAACAAAAAACTCAAGAAACTTGAATAATTAAAAAAAAAATTTTTTTTTTTCTTTATTACAATTTTTCTTTTTTAATGATTGTTTTTTAACACACTGTGACCAGAGCAATACAGTGTTACCATAATAACATTGTACTACTCTGGGTAAGTGATCAGGATTTTTTTTGTTTTTTTTACACATAATTATTGCTAATACCAGTGAATTTCACTGGTATAAGCAACCATTTTTACTAAATGAAATTGATTAAACCAGTGTGTATTGTTGTGATTAGCTGTCACTGGCCACAGGTAATCACATGGTACAGATGGACTGTGATTGGCCCTGTCTGTACCATGTGATCACTGTGCCCAATCACAGCTATCAACACAATTGTACACAATGAATAGCATGAATCAAAGTTCATTCAAGTTCAAAGTTCATCAAAAATAGTTTTTTAATTGTCTTGTGATCTGCTGTGATTGGTCACAGCGATCACGTGGTACTTGCAGTGGGCTGGTACACTCATCCGATGGACACAGCAGGTGACAGTTCGTGCCACATCACGGCCTGTGGGGCACACAAGATGCTTTTTGGGAGGACATCATATGACATCCACCTGGAACGATGAAGGTCCCACTCAGTTGGGCGGGAAGTGGTTAAAGTATAACTAAAGGCAAAACCTTTTTTCTTTTTTTTTTTAAAGGTTGGGATAGAGTGAAGAAGCATAATGCCCCGTACACACGGTCGGATTTTCCGATGGAAAATGTCCGATCGGAGCGTGTTGTCGGAAATTCCGACCGTGTGTGGGCTCCATCGGACATTTTCCATCGGATTTTCCGACACACAAAGTTGGAGAGCAGGAGATAAAATTTTCCGACAACAAAATCCGTTGTCGGAAATTCCTATCGTGTGTACACAAATCCGACGGACAAAGTGCCACGCATGCTCAGAATAAATAAAGAGATGAAAGCTATTGGCCACTGCCCCATTTATAGTCCCGATGTACGTGTTTTACGTCACCGCGTATAGAACGATCGGATTTTCCGACAACTTTGTGTGACCGTGTGTATGCAAGACAAGTTTGAGCCAACATCCGTCGGAAAAAATCCTAGGATTTTGTTGTCGGAATGTCCGAACAAAGTCCGACCGTGTGTACGGGGCATTAGAACACCCTCTCTATCTGTCATGTTTACCGATAACATTAAAAGTAAAAGAAAATCCCACATTTTGGGTTGTCCCCAGAACAGTAATAAATGGGAACTTTTCCAATGGGGACACAAATTCTGGTGACAACCAGGGAATCCCTCTCATTGGAGGGAATCCCTCTCAGCTCCTGTTTTGGCTATCGGACAGAAAATGAGGGGAAATATCCCTAATGGGACAAAGATGGCATAAAAACTAATGGGGTTTATGACCCCCCCCCCCTTACTCTATCCAAAATGAAAAAAAAAAAATTTGCCTTTAGCTACACTTTAGGTGCTTGGGTATATGGGGCCCAATAACCAGGTCCAAACACTGTCACATGGGGGGCAAAAAGGTCACATGCTCCCCCATACCTAGAAGTACCATTTCACACTGACTGACACAGTTGTATAAATAAAGTAGATGTATATCCTAACTAAATGATAATTAGTTTGGCACAGCACCATGTTTTATCTTTATTTTTTTTAATTAAAAAGCTTGTTTTTCACCTTTTTTTCATCTCTTGCTACATCTCAGTGTTGCTGATCTCCTGCAACCTCTTTGCAATCACTTAATGTCTACTTGCACTCCAGCAATGGCTGCATGGCATCTCTCAGTGGACCATGCCTAAGTAATTTGTGTCGACAGAGCTATTGGAAGCTTAAAAGCGTAAAAAAAAGTAACTTTACAATCACTTTAAAGCTGTAACTAATATAATGACACAGACCTGTCACACAGAGTAGTAAAAACCTGGCAGAGGCTGTACCCTTTCTTTGTTCTTTAAAAGTCAAGTTTTGGCTAGCAATGGGTTTTATATAGCTGTATACATGAAGCTTCAAGCTTGCTAATGTGAAGGCATGTGGTGGTTTGAACATAGCCACTATGGGAGTCATTTACTATAGTGCCGGGAAGTACTGGGCACTATTACATATAATTAGGCAATTAAGATTTCAGCAGGCGAATGCGGATTTCAGCAGGAGCGCTATTAGCGGCGAACACATGTTAGTAAGTTTGGAAATCAGCGCTAATTAGCGGTTCTGCATATATGCAAATGCCAATTTCTACTATGTTATTATATAGTACTGCACTGCAACCATGATCAATGTATGTGAAAGAAACATTTTTATGTGAAATGTGCTCTACCTCGTGTGCATCTATTGATGTGTATTGCAATTATTATTCCTAGTTTTTTCCTTCGTTTGCTAATGAATGCAGTTATGAATGATTATTACAGAGTAATGTCTGCTATTCTGTAAAGTTACATGTATTGAGCATTTAGGTTACCGATTTGTTGTATTTTGTTTTTTTCGTTTTTTTTTTTAAATTTTTATTTTTATATTTTTAGTTAGGTGACTATAAAGCGGTAATTATTTATGTTCATTCTTTAATCATACTACACTATTATGTGGGTCTTGGTGTACTTAGCACAATGGCTTGGTGGTCTGCTCAGATGTATTCACAGCACTCATTGTATGAGTTCAAATCCCTACCATCCACCACCTGTGTTTATTTTTTCAGTGCACAAGTGAATTAAAATAAACAAACAAAGAAATGTAAACTGCCCATTAGCTAGTGTGTGGTGTTTGGAATTGCACACCATAATATTATTGAATACTTACATACCATTGCATGCATTTGAAGAGTTAATATAATAGAATCAGTCAAATTAAAGTGCATTGGCTAATTGGCATTCACCTATTTTCAGCATGTGCAGCTTTGGCTAATTGGCTAATAGTCATTTGCCTTTTTTCAATCAATTCAATTCATTCTTTTAGTATCTCTCTGTGGGATTTGAACCCATGAGTTCTTCAAAACCTGAGTTTTCCAAGTTAGAAGTGCTGACCACTAGTCTATTGGGCATAGCACAATCACACATCGAAAATACATTTACTAGTGTTTGATGTTTCTTCTCCCCAAGCTGTCTCTCCTGTCGCCACCGTCTTCTCCCGCTGCTGTGTTCTTCCGCGCAGCCGATTTCCTGCTAATAAAAAAAGCAGCTCTTCTTCTGTGGTGGTCTTCTGTGGCCATCCGATGATGTCACCCGGAGAACCCAGCTCATGGCTATGTAAGAGATGTCACACAGCAGGTAGGGAAGGGGTTAACACTATGAGGCAATCAAGGGGTTAAATGTGTTACCTAGGGAGTGATTCTAACTGTGGGGGGAGGGGACTGTCTGGGGAGGTGACCGATCGGTGTCCTTATATACAAGGAACACACAATCTGTCTCCTCACCCCTGACAGGACGTGGATCTGTGTGTTTACACACGCAGATCCACGTCTCTGCTCTGTGACAAGCAATCGCAGGTGCCTGGCGAACATCGCGGCTCCTGAGTGACGCGGCGGGCACTCGCCCCCTAGACAGCCGAGAAGCCGAGGCCGTCATATGATGGCTGCCCGGGATGGCAGAGCCATCTTGCGGCCATCATATTACTATGTGCGGGATGGGAAGTGGTTAAGCAATGCCTATGTAATCTTGAGGCCTATGAACGCAGGAGTCGCAGGAAAAGTCATGCAATTTTCCCGCGATTTTGCGTCGGCAATTTTCCTGTGATTTCAGGGAATGCCTGTGTAAACTTGAGGTCTGTGGACCTCAACTCGCATCAAAGTTGGACCAAAGTAGTACAGGGGCTACTTTGAAGTCGGTGTGACTTGAAGTTGCACAGATATGAATGGTACTCATTGAAAATCATGGGGTATGACTTGTCATGCAACTCTGATGTCCAAAGTCGCATGAAAAGTCACACACGTGTGAAAGGGGCCTTAGCCCGACCTTGTGAGCAATTTCAGAGACATCAGTGCACTTTGCTGCACAGATGTCTAGTGAAATCGCATAGGTCCCAACTGTCCCTGATTTGGAACAAAGTCCCTCGGTCCCTCTTTCCTCCTCATTTGTCCCTCATTTTGTTCTGATCTATATAGTTGTATATAAAATGCACTTTTTATCTTTCAAAAAGGGTTTCCTAGCGCTAAACCTTTCATCTAATTTCTAAATTGCTTTGTTTGTAATCTAAAGGAATATTATTGATAAAAAAAGCACTTGGGTGTTTAACTAATATTTATTTTTTATTTTTTTGGAATAGTTCTCCTTTAAGGAGGTGTTTTAGGGGGTGTGTCCTATGCCTACATACTTTTGCTAATAGGTGTCCCTTATACCCATCTCAAAAAGTTGGGAGGTAAGAAATCGCCCCCTGAAGTCTCCCAAAGTAGTGCAGGAACTACTTTTGGGAATCGGTGCGGCGTCACACCAATTCGTACAGTTCCATTGTCGTCAATAGGCGCCGATTTGGCCTGCAATTTGACATGTCAATTCAGAGCTATGTGAACACGGGTGAAGTTGCATAGATATGAATGGAAATCATAGGGGGCAACTTTTCATGCGACTCTGAGGTCCAAAGCTGCTTGAAAAGTCACCCAAGTGTGAAAGTAACCTAATGAGATTAATTGATAACAACTTTGAATTATGCCCTATTTGCACTTGTGCGACCTTAAAATTGCACAGCTTTGCCGTGACGAGAAGCAATGCCTGTATACTCTTGTGGTGTATGGACCTCAAATCGCATCAAAGTCAAACCAAGTTAGTGCAGGGAGGATTTTTCCCCACTTTCAGGATGCACAATTGACAATAGGGCGAAGTTCAAAGGTATTATCAATGAATTTCATTCACACTGCTGCGACCTGAAAGTCACACTATTTTGCTGCCACAACTTGGACCCAACTTCTGGGAATGCTTGTGTTACATAGCAACCTATGTACCACAAGTTGCATGAAAGTCACATCAAAGTACCCTGTTTCCCCCAAAATAAGACCTAGCGTGATTGTCGGTGATGGCTGCAATATAAGCCCTACCCCCCAAATAAGCCCTAGTTAAAGTCCTTGTAGGTCTTATTTTCAGGGTAGGGCTTTTTTTTGGGGGAGACAGGGTAGGGCTTATTTGGGGGGTAGGGCTTATATTGCAACCATCACCGACAATCACGCTAGATCTTATTTTCGGGGAAACTGGGTAGTACAGAGACTACTTTAAAGTTGGTGCGACTTGAAGTAGCACAGATATGAATGGTTATCATTGACAACTTGGAGGTCCAAATTTGCTGGAAAAGTCACCCAAGTGTGAAACAAGCCTTATATATTTTAATAAAGGAGGTCTTTTTTATATTTGTATAGTCCTTACTGATTTACATCAGCAGAACAAATGCAGGAAGTGATGTGTACACATGGGCCGGAAGCAAATGTGTGGTGATGCCAAACAAATCAATGAACCCCACCCACACCAAATCTAACTACCACATCCACCTCCACATTGAGTAAGCACAAGTACATATCCTACACTTACCCGGCAAATGAGCAGCACCTCCTATTTGCTAAAGAGGGACCTCGCCATATCCACCTAGATGGAGTTCCTGACCAGCACACACTTCCAAGTGATTACAATGACTAATTTCCGGGTCAGAAGGTGAAACCACACTCTTTTGATCGCAGCTGCGAATATTTGATCGCAACCACGATTAGTATTTTTTATTTTGGTTTATTTGCAGATATACAAATCTGTATTTCTACATATAACGATATTTGAAGGCAAACTTAAGGGAGTTTTATAAGAAATGGTGTCCCTGGGATTGCAGCAGGTGAATTACAAAAACAAAGGCCTAATTTAACCACTTGAGGTCCGGGCCATAGCCGAATGACGGCTACAGCGCGGACCTCAATCTCCGGGAGGACGTCATATGACGTCCTCCCCTATGCACGCGCACCGCGTGCACCCTGCAGGGCGCGTGGTGTTCGCGCTCTGATCACCGAGTCATGGAGACTCGGATGATCACAGATCCGCGTAAGGGGCCGGTCCCGGCCCCTTACCATGTGATCAGCTGTCAGCCAATGAGAGCTGGTCACATGATGTAAACAAAAGCTTGGTGATCGGTTTCGTTTTCTCCTCATGCTGACAGCGTGAGGAGAAAAAAAAAGCCAATCACCGGCTTATGTTAAAGGGACATCGGTCCCGAAGAGGAAGGAGGCACAGATGCCTCATCTGTGCCTCCAAGTGCCATCTGCCAGTGCCCACAGTGCCGACAAGTGCCACCTATTAAAGCCCACAAGTGCCACCTATTAAAGCCCACAAGTGCCACCTATCAATGCCCACAAGTGCCACCTATCAATGCCCACAAGTGCCAGCTATTAGTGCCACCTAGCAGTGCTGCCATCAATCAGTGCCCAATCAGTGCCCAACACTGCCACCCATCAGTGCCCATAACCGCCACCCATCAGTGCCCATCACTGCCACCTATCGGTGCCCATCAGTGCCGCCTCATCAGCGTACATCAACGAAGGAGAAAAATTAACTGTTTGCAAAAATTGATAACAAAATATAAAAACAATATAATTTTTTTTTTTTAATTCTGTCTTTTTCAATTTTTTTAACAAAAAATAAAAACCGTAGAGGTGATCAAATACCATCAAAAGAAAGCTCTATTTGTGGGAAAAAAATGATAAAAATTTCATTTGGGTACCGTGTTGTATGACCGCGCAATTGTCTTTCAAAGTGCGTCAGCGATGAAAGCTCAAAATTGGTCTGGACAGGAGGGGGGTTTAAGTGCCCAGTAAGCAATGGGTTAAGCCCTGGTTCACACTGACAGCGGGAGGAAATCGTGCGAGTTCAGCTGCACTCAGGATTTCATTCCCGTGTGTCAGTCCCGACTGCGGGGGGGAATTTCAGAGACATCTGTGCAGGTTTCTGCACAGATCTCAATGGAAATCACACTTCGAAGTCGCCAAAAGTAGTACAGAAACTATTTTTGGAAATTGCAGACCCGCACCGATAAGGACGGTGCAATTGCCATCAATTTGGCAAATTGCATGCCAAATCGCATCAATGTGAACCAGGGCTGACACATACAAACACTGCCTATCCACCAGCTTAATTCATTACCTGCAATTCTCCACAGCTGTTATATACAAAGACTCCACCTAAACACCTTTGTAATTTACCTATAGGTGTGCTGAAGAGATTCTGTTTTTTGGTGCAAAATTATATCTTATAATTTCTATGGGTATAAGTGACATATTGCACTTCCCCAAAACTAATTAAAAAGACGAAAGAAAAGAGAAAAAAAACAACAAACAAGCTCAATAATGTACAGTGGGGACGGAAAGTATTCAGACCCCCTTAAATTTTCACTCTTATATTGCAGCCATTTCCTAAAATCATTTATGTTCATTTTTTTTTCTCATTAATGTACACACAGCACCCCATATTGACAGAAAACACAGAATTGTTGACATTTTTGCAGAATTATTTTAAAAGAAAAACTGAAATATCACATGGTCTTAAGTATTCAGACCCTTTGCTCAGTATTTAGTAGAAGCACCCTTTTGATCTAATACAGCCATGAGTCTTTTTGGGAAAGATGCAACAAGTTTTTCACACCTGGATTTGGGGATCCTCTGCCATTCCTCCTTGCAGATCCTCTCCAGTTCTGTCAGGTTGGATGGTAAACGTTGGTGGACAGCCATTTTTAGGTCTCTCCAGAGATGCTCAATTGGGTTTAAGTCAGGGCTCTGGCTGGGCCATTCAAGAACAGTCACAGAGTTGTGAAGCCACTCCTTCGTTATTTTAGCTGTGTGCTTAGGGTCATTGTCTTGTTGGAAGGTATACCTTCGGCCCAGTCTGAGGTCCTGAGCACTCTGGAGAAGGTTTTCGTCCAGGATATCCCTGTACTTGGCCGCATTCATCTTTTCCTCAATTGCAACCAGTAGTACTGTCCCTTCAGCTGAAAAACACCCCCACAGCATGATGCTGCCACCACCATGCTTCACTGTTGGGACTGTATTGGACAGGTAATGAGCAGTGCCTGGTTTTCTCCACACATACCGCTTAGAATTAAGGCCAAAAAGTTCTATCTTGGTCTCATCAGACCAGAGAATCTTATTTCTCACCATCTTGGAGTCCTTCAGGTGTTTTTTTTAGCAAACTCCATGCGGGATTTCATGCGTCTTGCACTGAGGAGAGGCTTCCGTCGGGCCACTCTGCCATAAAGCCCCGACTGGTGGAAGGCTGCAGTGATGGTTGACTTTTTACAACTTTCTCCCATCTCCCGACTGCATCTCTGGAGCTCAGCCACAGTGATCTTGGGTTCTTCTTTACCTCTCTCGCCAAGGCTCTTCTCCCCCGATAGCTCAATTTGGCCGGACGGCCAGCTCTTGGAAGGGTTCTGGTCGTCCCAAACATCTTCCATTTAAGGATTATGGAGGCCACTGTGCTCTTAGGAACCTTAAATGCAGCAGAAATTTTTTTGTAACCTTGGCCAGATCTGTGCCTTGCCACAATTCTGTCTCTGAGCTCTTCAGGCAGTTCCTTTGCCCTCATGATTCTCATTTGCTCTGACATGCACTGTGAGCTGTAATGTCTTATATAGACAGGTGTGTGGCTTTCCCAATCAAGTCCAATCGGTATAATCAAACACAGCTGGACTCAAATGAAGGTGTAGAACCAGCCCTAAGTCCATAGCCATGCTTAGTGTCACAAGCAATATACAATATATTGGCCTAAGTATTGGGACGCCTGCCTTTATACGCACATGAACTGTAAGGCGTCCCAGTCTTAGTCCGTAGGGTTCAATATTGAGTTGGCCCACCCTTTGCAGCTATAATAGCTTCCACTTTTCTGGGAAGGCTGTCCACAAGGTTTAGGAGTGTGTCTATGGGAAGGCTTGACCATTCTTCCAGAAGTGCATTTGTGAGGTCAGGCACTGATGTTGGATGGGAAGGCCTGGCTTACAGTCTCTGCTCTAATTCCTCCCCAAGGTGTTCTTTTTTTTGAGGTCAGGACTCAGGCCAGGCCAGTGCAGATTCCTTCACCCCAAACTCACTCATCCATGTCTTTATTGACCTTGCTTTGTGCACTTGTCCAAATCATTTGGTGGAGGGGGGATTATAATGTGGGGTTGTTTTTCAGGAGTTGGGCTTGGCCTCTTAGTTCCAGTGAAGGGAACTCTTAAGACGTCAGCATACCAAGACATTTTGGACAGTTTAATGCTCCCAACTTTGTGGGAACAGTTTGGGGATGGCCCCTTTCTGTTCCAACTTGACTGCACACCAGTGCACAAAGCAAGGTCCATAAAGACATGGATGAGGGAGTTTGGGGTGGTGGAACTTGACTGGCCTGCACAGAGTCCTGACCTCAACCCGATAGAACACCCTTTGGCTGAATTAGAGCAGAGACTGCGAGCCAGGACTACTCATCCAACACCAGTGCCTGGCCTCACAAATGCGTTTCTGGAAGAATGGTCAAACATTCCCATAGACACACTAAACCCTGTGGACAGCCTTCACTGCCTTTCCAGCCTTCCCAAAAGCTGTTATTGCTGCAAAGGTTGGGCCAAATCAAATTTTAACCCTACAGACTAAAACTGGGCTGGCATTAAAGTTCCTGTGTGTGTAAAGGCAGGCATCCCAATGCTTTTGGCTAGATAGTGTATCTGGCAACATTTACAATGGTGGTGGAACCCTCCTACACATAAATACTACATTTAGACATAGTTTTAGGACCTGGGAGATCAAACAACTTCTCTACATGAAGCAGCATGTTTAGGATTCAAACCCAGACCCTCAAAAATGCTAAGCAGAAGTTCTAACCTCTAAGCCACAGAGCTGCCACACATGGCAACCTCCTACACATAAATACTGCATTTCTTTGGACATATAGGTGGTGGAATTACATTACTCAAGAGTTATTCTTCTTGATTTATTCTGTGATATTTGGTTGGTGAGTGTAGAATAGTGATGTTACCCTCTAATTTTTGGGAATTACATTTTGATTTCCGATGTTGGTACACATATCACATTTTTTTGGGCTCAAATTATGATTATTTGGAAATAGAAAACAGACAAAATTGTGACCCATTTTAAATTTGCATCAGCAATGGTATTGTTTGTGGTTTGTAAAGAGACCTGTGTGAGTTTGGGTAAAGATTTTTGTGAGATGGAGAGTAACAAGTGAAAGCGACGGAGAAAAATATATTTTATCAAAACATTCCACATTCTAGCATTCTTAAAAACAAAATAGATGGGAAAAAACAAAATAGAAGCAGCAACATTGTATCAAGGAACATTTATTTCAGAGAAAGATACATTTCGGCCCCTTTCACACGAGGCGGACTCCGCTTCCACGGAGTCCGCCGGCTCAGCAGGAGATCTCTCCGTTGATCTTCGCTGAGCCGGCGGATGACAGGTCCGTCTCTGCTCACTGAGCGGGGAAGCGCTTGTCAAGAGCCGCTGCTGCCTATGGAGAGATTGGATGAAAACGGACAGCATGTCCATTTTCATCAGATCTCACCCGATCCGATCCGCCAGCGATGGTTCCGAACGTAGAGGCATCGTCTGCTTTTAGCGGATCGGACCGGGTCAGATGTCAGCGGACATGTCTCCGCTGACATCCGTCGCTCCATAGGCTAACATGGAGCGCCGTTCAGGCAAACTGACAGGCGGACCTGAACGGTCCGATCGTGTGAAAGGGGCCTTCATCTCAATATTAAAAGCATTTATTTGGGGAAGTTACAATTTTACCATTAGAATCAATGGCTGAAACTTGCTTTGGACTATAATAACGCCGATTTTCATTCTCAAAAACGCATTTTAGCCCAGTGCTAATTTTGGTATTTACTATAGCACCCTGTAAAAAAGCCATGGGAGCTAAAATGAGAGCTGTTTGCAGGTCTGAGCATGCTCAGTTGTGCTGGCACCTAGTTGTACAGAGATGGAGAATGTATCTCTTTTCAGACTTTTAAAGATATTTCAGTTTAGAAATCATTTTTTCACACAGTTGAAAAGCAGATGATCATTAAACAATATACCGCATATTTCAGTACCATTTAGGCAATTATATCATGTTCTAAATATTATTTCTATGTGCACTACTCCAGGTTTTAGCAGAGTAAGGGTTTGGGCGCTATTTGTTTTCAGGGAACTATAGTAAATTCGATTTTGGGAGTATGCTTTTACCAGCGCTATAATGAATACAGTTTTAGTGCTAATTAGCGCCACGGCACTCTGGTAAATGACCCCTTATGTGTCTTTTTCCCTTTCACTCACTCAAATTGCTGTAAAATTCAGATAACATTTAGAAGAAATTGACTGCGTGTGCTATTTCTAATCATTTCACGAGGAGGGCATATCATATATAGAGCTAGCAGTTGTACACAGATAACATTGCCCCCTTCCTTCAGTTTCCTGAAACTGACTTACAGCAGCATTTCCTAGAAAAATCAATACCGCTTCTGTATCAGAAAGTGTGAAAAGCGAAACGGTTTACTTCTCGGATTTGGAAAGGTTATGTATGGTGCAATTCTGACAGTGTGGTCTACTAAAACAGCATTCTCAGTGCTTCTATACATAAAATAAAACCAGAAAATAAATTGTTTTATGTATCTATATATAAATATTTCCTATACTGACCCCAGAGAATTTTACAAGTAGCTTCCAGTCTCTTATTTAAGGGAGCTCTGATGAGCTGCTTTAATTGCTATTTGAGCTCCCTGTGTGTGAAAAGTGGGATATGAGTCACTTTGTATATGTGTTAAAGTGTTTCTAAACCTGAGAACAAAAATGTAAAATATTGCAATTTACCAGTCCTTAGATGTGGTCACGGCATTTGTTTTTTTCCTTCTTTTTCACCTGGTAATTTCGCCAACAACATATTTCCTGTCCTAGGGTGACAATGCTCCTTCACTAATCTTTATTGGGGTGCAGCATGGTCTCCCTGGGCTGTTTTGCAGAACACTTCCCCTTCTCCTCATCTACATTACATAGGAGGGGTGATTCTGTAGCTCACCAAGGTTAAAAGTAGAAGTCCACCCTAACACTAAAATCTCTAAATCTACAGGCATCTGCGATCTAAGACTAACCTTTCTAGCCCTGTAAAGAAGAAATTGCTATATATACCTTTTTCGAAGCCGGTCCGGTCTTCAGTGGCAGAAGCTCTGCAGAGGAGACAGCTGACAACGGCTGGGAAATGAATGGGAAGTGATTTCACACATAGAGTTATTATGGGGCTTCTGTTGTTGGCCTCTTCTGCACCCGCCTCCACAGCGAAGCCGCCAATGACAGCTCAGTGTGGGGCCAGACTGAACCGGCTTCAGTAAAGGTATATATTGTGATTTCTTCTTTACAGGGCTAGATAGGTTAGTCTTAGATTGTGGATGCCTGTAGATTTAGAGATTTTAGTGTTGAGTGGACTTCTACTTTAACCTCCCTGGCGGTTTTCCTGAGTGTGACTCGGGGTTAAATTTCAGCACCATTAGCGGTAACCCCGAGCCACACTCGGGATTACATCTCAGGATCCTGGTGCGGTATACTTGTCTTGTCCCCAGGATCCTGCGATGTCCCCCCACTGTGTCTGCGGGCTCTGTCCTCTGCCCCGATGTCCTGTGTGCCAGGCTCCGTTCCCTGGGAGCGTTGCGACGCACAGGGGCGTAGCCTGGCGGCAAATTAAAAAAAAAACACTGTAATCTTTATGATTTTGTGTTTCAAACTTCATCATACCCAGGATATCTACTAGACCCTTGGTGGACAGATTTAAGTGTGTTATTGCTAAGAATTACAGGCCTACAATATAAAACACCAAATTTCTATGCAAAACAATTGTACCACTTTGAGACACAAAAATATGAAATAATCATACCGCCAGAGAGGTTAAGGCTAATAACAGAAGCATATCATGAAGAATTCCAAGGTGGATGTCTGACAGGACTAACATGTTTTGCAATTATCTATTAAATATAACAAAACACTTTGAAGGGCATGTTAAGCAGACAAAAAAGAGCAAATGAGAGAAGTTCATTGTTGGAGTTTAAATAAACTTTAAGGCCCCATTCACATCTGAGCGCTTTGTAGCTTGAAGCCTGAAGCTACAAAACGCTGGAGGGGAAAAAAATCAATTATTCTCTATGGAGATGGTTCACATCTCCACTATAAAACGTCTGAAGCCAGAAGCTAAAAAACACCTGAAGCTCAAACAAGTTCTGGAGCCTTTTTTTCTAGGCAGATTTGGGCGTTTTTCTGCTTTTTACATTGGTGACCTTTTGCCCTGCACAAAATCGCGGTAAATCGCCGTAAAAACGCAGCAAAAATCGCAGTAAAAACACTGCAAAATCGCACAATTTTCTGCCTGAAAAGCTAAGCTCTGGTGTGAATGCAGCCTAAATGCTTTACTTGAGAATGCCAGCAACAGGTAGATTAGGTTTGGGGTATTGGAACATCTCCAAGTCTCTGAAGTGTAAGGCCCCTTTCAGATGGGCATTCCGATCTGGTCCACCTGTCATTTTTTCAGATAGACCTGGTCAGAAGGTCCATCTATCTCTTTCGAGAGGCGCATGTAAATTCCACCCTATACCTGGAAAGACCATGTATTTCCTAAAGGCTCCAGGAAAGTCTTGGGTTGTTTTTTCAAGACAACGTCTCAGTTTGCCTGAATTGGCAAAGTGACAGAGTCTGTGGGAAAGGGCATTGAAGCCTACACACATTTTTATGCATCCCACAAATTTACTCAGCAAGAAGGTGTGCTGGTCATAAATGTTATTGCTCCACTGGGCTTAGCAAAGTTTAGTCACGTGCATACATTTCATCTAGCGTGCCTTACATGCTTTCCTTTTACTCCCAGTCCAGGCCTGGGAGAAGTGATTTTATGAGGCTAAAGCAAAAATAAATTATTCTTGCTTTCTGCTCAGTTAAAACAATGAACTATCATATATTACTATAGTATTTATATAATTCATAAATAAAATTTTTATATTTACTAAAATGTAAAATATACACGCATGTAAAATTAGGTTCCTTTTTTTTTTTTTTTGGTCAGTTCTGTGAATAACTTGCTGCTAAAGCAGGGGTGGCTCACATAAGCCTTTTCATTTATTTTGTGATGTTCTTACATTCATTACTAGAAGTGTGCACATAGCACAGATAGCTTATGTAGATCTGGACAATAGCTGTAAGCACATAGATGCCAGCATCTTATGCCCCGTACACACGGTCGGATTCTCCGACGGAAAATGTGTGATAGGACCTTGTTGTCGGAAATTCACACATTTTCCATCGGATTTTCCGACACACAAAGTTTGAGAGCAGGATATAAAATTTTCCGACAACAAAATCCGTTGTCGGAAATTCCGATCGCGTGTACACAAATCAGACAGACAAAGTGCCACGGATGCTCAGAATAAATAAAGAGATGAAAGCTATTGGCCACTGCCCCGTTTATAGTCCCGACGTAAGTGTTTTACGTCACCGCGTTTAGAACGATCGGATTTTCCGACAACTTTGTGTGACCGTGTGTATGCAAGACAAGTTTGAGCCAACATCCGTCGGAAAAAATCCATGGATTTTGTTGTCGGAATGTCCGATCAATGTCCGAACGTGTGTGCAGGGCATTACAGAAAGGATTCGGGCAGACGTCGACTTTTTTTAGAGAAAGTTCAAAGTGAGTAACCCAGTTATTGGTGGTCCTGGAACACTTGTGAAGATAGGATTTTGTTGTCGGAATGTCCCAACAAAGTCCGACCGTGTGTACGGGGCATAAGAATACTCTCTGGAGGCATTTCCACAACTGGCCTTGTATAAACTTGCCTTGTGCTTAATAGTCACAGGACACCATAGAGCATTATGTAATATATTTATACACATTGATTGCAATGGAATGAAATTACAATACAAACTTAAAAAGGTAAGTTCATCTTTTCATGAAAAATGAAAAAATGAACCAACTCCAAATTCCCTGGCCACCCCTCTGGACCCTGCTGCACATAGCAGCCATGATACCCTTTTCTGCTTGCGTTGCAGTCGGTACACCTCAATACACACTCCAGAGTGAGCAGGGCCGCAGTTAGAAATCATGGGGCCCCGTACAGCGTACCTGACAGGGCCCCTTGGCCCCGCCCACAACCCAACCCCTGGCCCCGCCCCTGACCCCATGCTGTCACAAAATCTGGGGGAATGGTGGCAGGAGCTGAAACATGTAACATGTTCCACAAGGTGAACCTTCAAAGCGGTGTTTCGCCCAGAAAAAATAAACATTAAAAGCCAGCAGCTACACATACCGTAGCTTCTGGCTTTTAATAATTGGACACTTACCTGTCCTGGAGTCCAGCGATGATGGCACCCGCAGCTGATGTTTCCAGTGATGTCGGCACCCGCAGCTGATGTTTCCATCAGCTGTCGGGTGCTCCGCCACCATTGTCGGTACGGGAACCCGGCAGTGTAGCCTTTCAGCTTCACGCCGGGAACCCTACTGCGCATGCGTGAGGCCCTGCTCCTCTCTTCTATTGACCCGGTGGCTGGGGGAGGAGGAGGGAGCCCCGCGGTGATGTCACAGCTCAGCGGCAGGGACTCCCGGAAGTGGAAAAGGATACCTGATACCTTGTCCCCTCCCTCCCCCGCAAAAGGTGCCAATTGTGGCACCAGAGGGGGGGAGGAATAAGATGAGCAGGAGTTCCACTTTTGGGTGGAACTCCGCTTTAATAACCATTATTATTCTAAACTTTTTACACTATTATAAAGCAGCAGAGATGTCTTATTTTAGAACTTTTTTGACAACAACTAATTAGCAGGGATGAGCTCAGGCATGTTCGGACCGTAATCTGAACCCACCTTAGCTTTACCACCAGGAAGCTTTACAGCACCCCACCAATCATAACTGGATCTGAATGGGAGAGATGTCAGTGTTTTGACATCTGTGCCCATTCAGTTTGTGTCTGCATACACCATAGACTTGTGTCTATTTACATCAGGCTACCTCTGATCTGTCACATTTAGGTCTGGGAAAAATAGAAAAGGACCTGAAAGGACACAAGTCAATTCATATCTGGACTCCTGTAGACCTACATGGAGCTTTTAATCAGGTCCACATCAGTGGCAGCTAGTGTTCAACATTTATGGGGGGGAGCAAACAAACTGAAAAATTCAGAAAAAAACACATCAATTGCTGCCACTGTGCCCATCAAACGCAGCCAATGTGCCATCAATTGCCGCCACTGTGCCATCATACGCAGCTACTGTACCCATCAATTTCCGCCACTGTGCCATCAAACACAGCTACTGTGCCATCAATTGCTTCCACTGTGCCCATCAAACACAGCTACTGTGCCATCAAACGCAGCCACTATGCCCATCAATTGCTGCCACTGTCCCATCATACGCAGCTACTGTGCCCATCAATTGCCGCCACTGTGCCATCAAACGCAGCCACTGTGCCCATCAGTTGCCGCCACTGTCCCATTGTACGTAGCTACTGTGCCCATCGATTGCCGCCACTGTGCCATCATACGCAGCTACTGTACCCACTGGTCCACAGGAAAAACTGACAGGCGGACCTGATTGCAAAGCTTGGGTGAAAAATTCTTTAAGGGGAGTGATTTGGGGGGTGGTAAAAATGCAGCTTGGCTGTGTGTTTTTACTGCCCCTTCCCCCATCGCAAGTGTAAAGTAGCATCTCATTGTGTGCTCCTGGCCATTATCATTACGATGATCAGAGCACAGCAGGTTCTCTATGGCTCTGTCAGTGTAACATGCTGTTGTCTGCTGACTTTCTTATGGCTGTTCTCTGCTATAGTCTGTAACACACAGTACAGCCATATATTAAGTCAGTACCCAACAGCATGTTACATTGACAGAGCCATACAACAGCATGTTACACTGACAGAGCCATAGAGAACCTGCTGTGCTCTGATCATCTTAATGACCATGAGCACACAATGGGGAGTCTGGGGACTGAGCCTCAGCCTGTGTGATGTGTCACTGTGTGTGTGGCAGGGGGGATTGTTGCCTGTGGACCAGCGTAGGGATTACTCTTTCTTTCAGTCTCTTTTTCAGGCTGCAGCACGGTACCTACTGAGGGAAGGGAGCTGCATTACAACTGAATCCATCCGCCAAGGAAAGCATACAGTTAGCACAAGGTACACTGATGCAGGGATTGTATGCCTCCACCCAAAAATGGAGAAAAAGTCCCTCTTCTGCTCTCACCTCCTGGGCCCCTCTATTAACCTGATGGGGCCCAGGAAGGTACTATATACCTTGCCAATCAAGTAGGTGCAGGTTAATAAAGTTATTTAGCTAATTCTTTTTTTAGCTAGAAATCCGCTCGGGCCCCCCTGCTGGCTGGGCCCGGTACAACAGGGCTGGTTGTACTGCCCTTTCAGCGGCCCTGAGAGTGAGCATCCATCATAATGCTTACAATGGAAAGCACCCATTGATCAGCCTGACCACACTGATCAATGAGAAGCACCTCTTTCTTTTAGGACAACTTCAACGGCGGCCCAACCATAAGGGGTGCAGGGGAGCTGCCCCCCCTAATCTCTATGCGCCTGGCTCCTAATCTCCATGTATGGCGCCGGATGCATAGAGTTCGACGGGGTTTTTGTTTTTGTGAAGCACATGATTAAAGCTCATCAAACACATTTTATTATTACACAAAGATAACCCGAGTAAATACAAAATGCAGTTTTTAAGTGATGGTTTCATTTATTAAGGCAAAAAAGCTGTCCAAATCTGCCTGGCTGTGAAAAAGTAATTGCCCCCTAAACCTAATAATTGGTTTTGCCACCCTTGGCGGCAACAACTGCAATCAAGCATTTGCGATAACTAGCAATGAGTCTTGCACATTGTTGTGGAGCAATTTTGGCCCACTCTTCTTTGCAGAACTGTTTTAATTCAGCCACATTGGAGGGTTTTCCAGCATAAATGGACTGTGTAAGGTCATGATACAGCATCACAATAGTATTTAAGTCCAGGCTTTGACTAGGCTACTCCTAAATTTTGCTTTGTTTGAACCATTTGGAGGTGGACTTGCTGTTGTGTTTGGAGTCATTGCCCTGTTGCATAACCCAAGTGTACTTGAGCTCAAGGTCACAAACTGATGGCTGGACATTCTCCTTTAGGATTTTTTTGGTAGAGCTCAGAATTCACGGTTCCATCAATTATGGTAAGTCGTCCAGGTCCTGAAGCTGCAAAGCAGACCCAGACCATCATGCTACCACCACCATGTCTGACTGTTTGCATGATGTTCTTGTTATGAAATGCATTAGTTTTATGCCAGATGTAACAGGATGCACACCTTCCAAAAAGTTTAATTTTTGTCTCATCAGCCCACAGAATATTTGCCTAAAGTCTTAGGGATAATCGAGATGTTTTTTGGTAAATGTGAGATGAGCCTTTGTGTTCTTTTTGGTCAGCAGTGGCTTTGGCCTTGGAACTCTCCCATGGATGCCATTTTTGTCCAGTCTCTTTCTTTTTGTTGAATCATGAACACTGATCTTACCTGAGGCAAGTGAGGTCTGCAGTTCTTGTAGAACATGTTTTTCTGGGTTCTTTTATGACCTCCTGGATGAGTCATCGTCATGCTCTTGGAGAAATTTTTGCAGGCTGGCCACTCCTGGGAAGGTTCACCACTGTTCCAATTTGTGGATAATCTTCATTTGTGGATAATGGCTCTCCCTGTGGTTCACTGGAATTCAAAAGCCTTAGAAATGGCTTTGAAACCCTTCCTAGACCGATACATGTACATTACCTTGTATCTAATCTGTTCTTGAATTTTTGTTAGATTGTGGCATTATGTGTGGCTTTTTGTGATCAGTTTGCATGCTTCACTTTGTCAGACAGCTTCTATTTATGTGATTTCTTGATCAAAAGATCTGACAGTAATCAGGCCTGGGTGTGGCAAGTGAAATTTAAATCAGCTTTCCAAAAAATTGTGGTTAATCACAGTCCATTCATGATTTAGCATGGAAGGGGCAATTACTTTTTCGCATAGGTCCAGGCAGGTTTGAACAGCTTTTTTCCCTTAATAAATGAAATAATATTTTAAAAGCTACATCTTGAATTATCTTTGTGTAATATTAAAATGTGCTTGATGATCTGAATCATTTAAGTGTAAGAAATATGCAAAAAAAATTAAAAATCAGGAAGAGGGCAAATACTTTTTCACAGCACTGTATGTCGGTTCCAGTATTTTATACATCAGAATTTCAGACTTCAGATACAAGGGGCCAGCTCCAAACAAGGGGGTTTGAAGAACTGAGATGTGATTTATATTTTGATTTATGTTGTGGGCAATTAAACTCCCCAACCCAACTTCTATTATGGTCTGTCTGTTCAATAATAAACACAGGAAGTGGTCTGTCTGTGCAGCCATTAACTGCTAACATCTGCATTCAATCCACACACACTCCAAACCTTGGTTTAACAGTTATCAAGTTCCTTGCTCCTAACTAACAGCAGGCATGCAGCCAAAACCCAAAGCTTTCAGACCTAGCATAGGAAGAGTTAATTAGCCTAGAACTAAAGGACATCTGTATCCATTTACCTGATATTGAACATAGATACCTACAATTCACCGCTGACAGATCTACAACACACTGCACTCAGTTTGTTTATATAAATTTCCTGTCCTTTATTTCAGGTTGACCTGTGCTTGCTAGGAGACCCATTCTTTCTTCAGATCTGTCACTTACATCTATGTAGCAATGTTCCCTGATATAAGAAATGTTGCTCATAACTGTGTAACAGATAACTCTGTGGAACAAAAAAAATTAGAGATACATAAAAAGTAGAAAATAGAATTTTCTTTAGGAGAGGAGTTCATGCTTCTGTGACTGAATGTCTTCCAAATCAGTGACTTACTACTACATCAACCTTTTTGAGCCACCTGGGGGAACATTTAAAATGACTTTCAGGTCTCACGGAACATGTTTTGATAGTTGTCATGTCTGCAGCTCATGGTACATTTGTGTGAGCCAAAAGTGTGGAAATAACCAATAAAATGAAAAATGTGGCATACCTGTTTAACGCCCAAAGCAGATCATTTTTTATAAATACCATCCAGCTTAATGCTGTAAAATAATTTTCAGTGATATCATAAAATTAAAGGATTGATAATGGCCAAAAAAAGGAATGCAGATACTGAAAATTGGTGACCTACATCGGTGGTCAGTGGGCAAGGGCCACTTTACATTGTTGGCCAGTGGAGTTGGGTTACCTTCAATTGGTGGTAAGTGGAAAGAATGCCCTATTACTTTGGTGATCAGCAGAGATCGCCCCTTACATTGGTAATCAGCGTAAGAAAGATCCCTTATGCTGGTGATTAGTGGAAAAAGGACATCCTTATATTGGCTGTCAGTTGGTGAAGAGACCCATTAAGTTGGTGATCACTGGAAAGAATGCTCTCTAAAGGCCCATACACACGATAGGACTTTTTGACAACAAACATGCAAATTAGCTGATTTAAGGCAACATCCTACTGTGTGTACGCTACATTGGACAAACTTTTTCCATTTTCATCGAACAAATGTTGGCTGTGCAAACAGACAAACTTTCCAGCAACAAAAGTCCTATGGTGCAAAATCCTATTGTGTGTACACAAGTCCATAGGACTTTAGTCCAAAGTACAAACACGCATGCTCAGAACCAATGCAAAAGATTAGACAACAATACAGAAGTTGGTCAAAGGGTGGCGGCAAAGAGTTGAAAAACCACACGATTTGGTGAAAGTTGGCTGAAAAAGTCCTGCCGTGTGTATGCTTAATTAGTTTGCGGCCAACGCCCTTTGTACAAAAATCCACGGGAAAGTTTGTACAAAGTCCGATCGCGTGTATGAGGCTTTAGAATAGTAGTCATTGTTGTGCTCCCTAAAGGCCCATGCACACGATAGGACTTTGTACAAACTTTCCCGTGGATTTTTGTACAAAGGGCGTCGGCCGTAAACTAATTAAGCATACACACGGCAGGACTTTTTCAGCCAACTTTCACCAAATCACGTGGTTTTTCAACTTTTTACCTCCACCCTTTGACCAACTTCTGTATTGTTGTCTGATCTTTTGCATTGGTTCTGAGCATGCGTGTTTGTACTTTGGACTAAAGTCCTATGGACTTGTGTACACACGATAGGATTTTGCGCCATAGGACTTTTGTTGCCGGAAAGTTTGCCGGTTTGCACAGCCAACATTTGTCTGATGAAAACCGAAAAAGTTTGTCCGATGGATCCTACACATGGTAGGATGTTGCCTTAAAACAGCTAATTTGCATGTTTGTTGTCAAAAAGTCTTATCGTGTATATGGGCCTTTAGAGAGACTGCATTGGATATTAAAATAAGGTTTCAGTTGACAGCCCCAGAGTTTGCACTTTTATGAACAAGTCAACAATGGCACCTACCTTATCTCTGTTGTCGCCAATTCATTTTCTGGAAGGATTCCTGCGCTCCAAAGAGGGTGCATAGAGGCATGAAAAAAATCCTTTGGCTTCCCAAATGTTTTGGTATATAGAAGATTAACAGAAAAAGTTAACCAGCATGAGGATGAACATTGAACAGTTTGTTATTGAACTTCTGAGCCAGGTGAGAGAAAATGCATGTTTGATAAAAGCATTGCAAGGACCTTGGGTTTCCTTTGGTTCTCTTTGGGTCAGCCTGAATGTTGAGGTATTACATACCAGTGTATCCCAGTAGTCCTGAGATTCTTCTTTCAACTGATGCAATTAATTTGTTTTGGAAATGTTTGAGTTTATATTAAAACTTAAATCTTTTGTGTTTGTTATAATCACATTACCTAGGTATGGGGCTCAGTAAAGGCCGTTGCATATGCGCCAGCCTAAAAAAAAAAAAATCTATATCTGGATTTACGGGAAAATTTCATGTTTTTCATTGATAACAATTGGATTGTATGAATTATTGTATAACATCATGTGACATTGTTTCATTAAAGTTGCATTAAACCCTGTTTAAAAAATAGCACTTCTATTCAAGTATGTATTCTTAACTCAAAAAGTACCTTCTATTGCTGTCAGCTTCCTCCGAATTTCTGAATTACTTTTTTTTTTTCTGCTGTGATCTGACTTTCTTGTTAAACGGTAGCTATACTCTTTATCTATGGTCCCACTGTATGTATGAACATAGCCACCCACTCTTGCGCGGTCCAGAGGACTAGAGACTATGGACTATGGGATTTGTAGCGTTCATAGGAGTAATGCACATGACTGCAACTAACATGCACTACTTGTTTGTAACAAATCAAACTGTGGGGGAAAAGGAGTGGCTACTCAGGATGTTTTTTTTTAAATTTCAATAACCAATAGGACAGAGACAGGAAAAGAGGGAATGAAACTGTAAAGCAACTACACAGATTGGGATAAACATCGGGAGTCAAATATTGGTGGCTCCATAAACATTCAAGAGTGATGATCAACATGTGAATCCCCTGAATCCTGGTTTACCACTTTCCATTGTAGGTTTGATAAAGAGCAGCTTTCTCGTTGTTTTTTTGAAGGAGGTGAGGGCAACATTTTGAATCATATACATAAGGGATCCAAAATATCTTACTATTATGAAGATTCCAAAAAATTCACAGTGGCAAATGTAACCATGTAGTAAGTAAGGTAAAAGGGGCAATAATATGAAGTAACTAGAAGGGAAAAGAGGGCAGGAATGTAGAAGAGGTGAGGTAGATAGATCAGGATTACAACAGGAGAGAGACAGCCCATAATCACCAATAAATGTCCCCTGAAAAAATAGGTATTCCCGTATTTTGATATAAAGGCTCATGGTAATAATCTTCAAGGTCCATATAACAAATCCATGGGGTAAAATTTGATTTGAAACAATTCATATTTATTATGTTGTTAGGCAATCAGTTCCTCCATCCTCATTAAGTGACAGACTTCAGCTATCGACTTTCCATTCGTAGGGGAGATAACTTTATGGCAGGTCTAGTTATCAATGTTCTAGATGGGCATAAGAAGAATCCTAGTAATGATTTCTTGGCTTTTGAGATTCATCCAGGGAGTATTTAGAGCAAAGTGATTTCCAGGACTAGTTTGAATGTGTTTGATATAACTTTGATATAACAAAATCCTAGGATTTTTTCCAACGGATGTTGGCTCAAACTTGTCTTGCATACACACGGTCACACAAAGTTGTCGGAAAATCCGATCGTTCTGAACGCGGTGACGTAAAACATGTATGTCGGGACTATAAACGGGGCAGTGGCCAATAGCTTTCATCTCTTTATTTATTCTGAGCATGCGTGGCACTTTGTCCGTCGGATTGGTGTACGCACGATCGGAATTTCCGACAACGGATTTTGTTGTCAGAAAATTTTATATCCTGCTCTCAAACTTTGTGTGTCAGAAAATCCGATGGAAAATGTGTGATGGAGCCTACACACGGTCAGAATTTCTGACAACAAGGTCCTATCACACATTTTCCATCGGAAAATCCGACCGTGTGTACGGGGCATTAGAGTGCCTATTTCCTTCCAACAGCGCCAGCATAGGTTGTGAGTGGCTGAAGAGCTTTGATACTGTCTGTGGAGGGGATCTGTACCAACGAGTTATTGGTTAGTGTCACTTTAGGGATATAATATTTCTTAAAATTTGTTAATAAAAAATCCTGGTGTTGCATCACAGAGGGGGCATTAGATAAAAATAAACATGGTAATACTTCTGTAAAGTTTTTTTCTAAACTGTAAACCTCTATTGTGCAAGGCCTAATGCTGGTGTAAACATACTATTGTTTATCTTCACAAGTGTTCCAGGATCACCAATAACTGGGTTACCCACTTTGAACTTTCTCTAAAAAAGTCGACGTCTGCCCGAATCCTTTCTGTAATGCCCTGTACACACGATCGGACAATCCGACAACAAAATCCATGGATTTTTTCCGACGGATGTTGGCTCAAACTTGTCTTCCATACACACGGTCACACAAAGTTGTCGGAAAATCCGATCGTTCTGAACGCGGTGACGTAAAACATGTACGTCGGGACTATAAACGGGGCAGTAGCCAATAGCTTTCGTCTCTTAATTTATTCTGAGCATGCGTGGCACTTTGTGCGTCGGCTTTGTGTACGCACGATCTGAATTTCTGACAATGGATTTTGTTGTCGGAAAATTTTATAGCAAGCTGTCAAACTCTGTGTGTCGGAAATTCCGATGGAAAATGTGTGATGGAGCCTACACACAGTCGGAATTTCTGACAACAAGGTCCTATCACGCATTTTCCGTCGGAAAATCCGACCGTGTTTACAGGGCATTACTCTATTGGTTATATTCAACATGATTGATAGTTATAGTCTCCAATATGAAACAGCAGTCGGGCAGCCCTTGTTTTTGATTTAGGAATGAAAAAAGTGGAAAAAAAAGCAGACTCCTGAATTGCACTCTGGCTCCCATTTTTCAGATTTACGGAGGGAAAAAAAATGCTTTAGGAGTTGGCTCATTGTATGATGGTGTTTTATGTTAATGTTTTATGATTGGCTTATTTTAAGCCTTTGTAAAGTAAGGAGATCTGCTAGATCCACAGTGTCCTGCATTAGTGTATTTATGGATTCTAATGTGATGCAGTAAAAGTTAAGAGGAAGAGAGTTATGGGTCTTAATTAGGGATTGCAGGGCCAGTTAATTATTGCTCAGTGACAGGCATGGCTGTTTAACTGTTCTAGTAAATCCATTGCAGGGAAATATAAGTGGTGCATTATTTGTGCGCACACAGCATTTCCAGCATTTGTGACACTCACTAGACCAATAAAGCTTTGCTGACATCAGTATTATACCATACATCAGTCTGTCACACACTGCTCAATATCACTTGCATTACTTCCTAAGCACCTTTGATAGATTTACTCACTAGTAATGAAGGCTGATAACTGCATTATTTCTCATCCAGCTTTATCTGCCACTTAGCATGATAAAGCTGCAGTGCATTTTTGTAGGATACTTAAGGCTGAGAGGTACCTTACTGAAAGTACTGAAAACATTACATTTTGGAAAGAGCTCTTTATCATACCTCCAAACTTTCTGAGACAAGAAATAGGGATACCTTAACATAAAGTATGTAGATGAAGGACATACCCCTGCGATGCACCAAGATATATAGACCACGAAGAATGAATACACAAAAAATGATTGGGTAGCCTCCCTGACGGTAATCCAGAGTGTGGCTCGGGGTTAAATTTCAGTCGCATTAGCAGTAACCCCGAGCCGCACTCGGGATTACATTGCAGGATCATGGTGCTGCTTTACTTACCTTGTCCCCGGGATCCTGCGATGTCCCCCGCAGTGTCCGTGGGCTCTGTCCTTCTCCGAAGCCTTTCTGTGCCAGGCTCCGTTCCCTGCGAGCGGCGCGACGCACAGGGGCGGAGCCTGGCGGTAAATAAAAAAAATGTAAAAATCATAACACATACAGTACTGTAATCTTACAGATTACAGAACTGTATGAAATTATTTCACATCCCTTTTGTCCCCAGTGCTTTGGCCCATGCCCTGCATGCAGTTTTATATGATATATACTGTTCTTTCTGCCTGGAAACTGGAGATTGTCCATAGCAACCAAAAAGTGTCCCTTTATATCAAAAGTGGCTTTAGATCAGCTAGAAAACAGCGATAGTAAATTAGAACACTTGCAGAATTGAGCGATAGTGAATCGTGGGGAAATTTATTTTATTATTATTATATTATTATTTTTTTTAATTATTTATATTCATTTATTATATTATAATTTATGTTTTTGTGTTTCAAACGTCATCATACCCAGGATATCTACTAGACTCTTGTTTGGACAGATTTAAGTGTGTTATTGTTAAGAATTACAGGCCTACCATATAAAACGCCAAATTTCCATGCAAAATAATTGTACCGCTTTCAGCACCTAAAATCCGAAATAATCATACCGCCAGTGAGGTTAAAGCCACAAGTGATTTTTTTTTAATTTACTACTTTTTTACTTATATAGCGCCATCCCCGAAGGCGCTGCTAGTTAAATTTTGGGTTCTCTGTTCTGCGCCTCGACCCCAAGAACAACCTCAGCCCTCCTGGTACACCTGGTTAAATAAAATTACTGCAAACACATTTAAACGGTTCCCGACCAGCCGCCACAGTTATACTGCGGCAGGATGGCTCCCATGGGCGAGCTGTTGTAGCTGTACATCGGCTCTTTAAGATGCTGTAGGAGGCGTAGCCTGTCCCCGGAGTTGGTGAGAGTGCCCGGTGGGCGCGATAACCGCTGGGCACCCACGATCGCTCGTGACAGAGCGAGAACTGGGATCTGTGTTTGTAAACACACAAATACTGGTTCTGTCAGGGGAGAGGAGACCGATCATGTGTTCCTACTAAGTAGGAACACCGATCGCTCTCCTCCTCTAGTCAGTCCCACCCCCTCCAGTTACACCTAGGGAACACAGATAACCCCTTGATCGCCCCCTAGTGTTAACCCCTTCCCTGCCAGTGATATTTATACAGTAATCAGTGCATTTTTATAGCAATGATTGCTGTATAAATGTCACTGGTCCCAAAAATGTGTCAAAAGTGTCCGATTTGTCCACTGCAATATCGCAGTCCCGATAAAAATCGCTGACCGCCAACATTACTAGTAAAAAAGTAAAAAAAAAATAAAAATACCATAAATCTATCCCCTATTTTGTAGACGCTATAATTTTTTCACAAACCAATCAATATACGCTTTTTGCTATTTTTTTACCAAAAATATGTAGAAGAATACATATTCTAAACTGAGGAAAACATTAATTTTAAAAAAAAGGGATATTTATTATAGCAAAAAGTAAAAGATAGAGGGGGTTATTTACTAAAGGCAAATCCACTTTGCACTGCAAGTGCACTTGAAAGTGCAGTCGCTGTAGATCTGAGGGGGGATATATAAAGAAAAAAAAACAACATTTTAGCTTGTACATGATTGGATGATAAAATCAGCAGAGCTTCCCCTCATTTCAGAGCTTCTCAGATCTACAGCGACTGCACTTCCAAGTGCACTTGCAGTGCACTTGTAGTGCGAAGTTGATTTGTCTTTAGTAAATCAACCCCCTTGTGTTCTTTTCAAAATTGTCGCTCCTCTTTTGTTTATGTTTATAGCCCAAAAAAAAAAAAAACACTGCAGAGGTGATCAAATACCACCAAATTAATGCCTTTTTGTGGGAAAAAAGGACATAAATTTTGTTTGGGTACAGCATCGCACGACTGTGCAATTGTCAGTTAAAGTGACGCAGTGCCGTATGGCTTGGTCAGGAAGGGGGTAAATTCTTCCGGGGCTGAAGTGGTTAAAGACACGTGTAAAATACTGTTATACTGGCTGTGGATTATCACCAAAAACAGACACACCTGGTAGTGATAAACAAGTTGAATATATTATTACGGTTTAAAGCATATGGAAACTTACAGCACTGTTAAAACTTGCTGCATAGAATCAATACAATAGAAATGACAAACTTCAATATTAAGCAACTGTAGGTATAGAAAAGACAATAATCTATATGCCCATACCACAGGCGCTGAGAGGGAGGAGAGAAGGTTTGTCAACTTCTTAGCTCCTTCTGGGCCCGAACATCACTGAGAGATCAACAACAAAAGAAATGGGTTAAACAGGTGCAGTAAACACAGTTCCGTAGCGTTGCAGGTCCTGGGGTGAAGAATACTAGTATCTTCTGCTAGCAAACGGTGGGGCCCTTGTTTTAAGAGTAAGTTTAAACAAGCTCGCGTGGAGCAGTAATCATCTAGAATATTCCGTTAGGTAGAGATTTAAAGGACAAACTGCTAAATATGGCAGCTCCAAACAAGCATCCTGTGACACTAGAAAGGAAAATTGGTGTCTGCATGCAGTGTCAATACTGTGTCAAGAAGGATGTTGGGTTTGCACCCGCTCATCAATCCTCTGGGTGATGACACAACGGTAATCCCAGATGCTGGTTCAGGCTCCTGTTGCTCCTAGTGATGAAGTAAGGCATCGGATCACCTCCTGATGGCTGATCAAGGTGACTGGTAACGAAACTGAGAAGGATACCGGACAGCGGCCGATCTGGACGGTGGGTGGTTGGGTGGCGGCTAGATGGTTTTGGGTCACTGGACAGGGTCCCTAGGCTGAACGTGTGGGTGACACCGTTTCTAGCTCCCCTGAGTCTCCTGGCAGCACTCTCTCGGTCATCTCAGGAAAAGTGTGGCTCTCTCTCTCTTATGTGGAGTTTCACCACACAGTCCTGTCACCTCACCACTCCTGTCCTCTGTCCCCTCTGCTGGGTGTAGACTTTCACACAGCAAAAGGCCTTTTTGAGGCTTGGTATCTCTGTCCTTCTGTCAGCCACTTCCTTTCCTCTCTCCTCTATATCTCACACACACTCCTGTCACCTCTCTGCCTTATCACGCTCTCCTCACCCCTCAGTCTCCAGGCTGGTACCACCCCTCACACATTTCCTGAAACTTTTTTTCCCCAGTGTCATGTGTCTCTCCATGTTCAAAAAGGAAAGGTCAGCCTCTCCCTTTCGCCATCTTGTGGCCATAAGGAGAAATTGCAGAACAAATAGTCTTACATATAACATATAATCTATGGGTGTCCTGTATGTCTTGCTGACAACATACCTGTTACACATATATTGGCATTTCAAACAAACAAATTCAATAACTTAGTAGTTGGATGCATGATATATTGCAGTTTAACACTTCTAGTATGAAATTCCCAGTAATCAATTTCTTTAAAGAAATGTATACATCAGAGCAGAAATAGGGACAAATGAGTCAATGAGACAAATGTCTTCTTTGTGCAGCACTTCTGGGACAGAGAAGAGCGAAGCTATGTGCCGACACAGACCAATCAGAATCGCTCTTATCTGTCTCAGAAGCGCTGCACAGAGAAGAGAGAAAAGAGCAAAGATTTCAAATCCGCAGACTGCTACTGATCAGCAATAATTGAGGTAAGTACAGCCGGGACTATAGTGGTGTAATGAGGTTGTACGGTGTTAGCTCACCTTTTAATTTTTTTCTGGAAAGGTGTGCGAACACTTTAACTTATGAGGTATCCCCTTCATTCTCCTCTCCTTGTTGTTGCATTGATGTGCCTTGCATGTAAGTGTTTCAAAAGGCCAAATGAGTACAACCTTAATTTCAGAAAAGTTGGGACACTGTGTAAAATCTACATAAAAACAGAATGCAATAATTTGCAAATCTCATAATCCCATATTTTTTTCACAATAGAAAATAGAAAACATATTAAATGTTTTCACTGAGAAAATGTACCATTAAAAAAAAAAGGCAATTTTGAATTTAATGGCAGCAACACATCTCAAAAAAGTTGGGACAGGGCAACAAAAAGCTGGCAAAGTAAGTAGTTTAACAAGGAAATGTTTAAAGAACATTTTGCAACTAATTGGGTTAATTGGCAACAGATCAGTAACATGACTGGATATAAAAAGATCATCTTTAAAAGTCAGAGTGCAGATGGACAGAGGTTCACCAATCTGTGAAAAGCTGCATCTAAAAATTGTTAAGGAACATTAGTCTGAAATAGTTTAACAAACAAGTGCAAAGACTTTAAATTTATCATCATCTAAATTACATAATATCATCAAAAGATTAAGAGAATCTGGAGAAATCTCTGTGCGCAAGGGACAGGACCGAAATGCAACATTTGATGCCTGTGATCTTTTGGTCTTCAGGTGCCACTGTATTGAAAACAGGCATGATTCTGTGATTGACATTGCGACAGCCCCAACTGGGATAGAGGCTTTTGGAGGGGACTGCAAGGTAGCCTCTTGCCTGCTGCCTATTGACCCCGGGGGGCTCTATTCTAAGGAATTGTGTGCCTGGGGAACCCTTGGAGTGGCCCTGCTTCGGAATCAGGGCAATGTCTCCCCGAAACACACAGACTCTGGAAATCTGGGATGGGGATACAGATTTGGGGCCTCTGTGCGCAAACCAGCAATGACTGCTTTAGACTGTGAGACTCAGAGCAGGTGTTAATATAATCAGCTCAAAGCAACCTGATGCTGGGATCTTCTGCTATAATCTGTTGTACTAAGGTGTTTTTCTCCCATGGTATCATTTCTCTATTGTGTGCCTCTTAAGTCTAAATTACCATTGTTAATTGAGTCATCTGTTGTTTCTGTCTGTCTGCTCATCTCTTGGAGATGTGATTAATATTGTGTCCACTTTACCTCGTTATCTAAACATTGTGGGATGTTTGTGTTTATGCTTATGATAATGTGTAATGTACTTTATGTATCCAGGGTTGTGGGTAAGTTGCTGGACAGTCTGGGCACCTAGGCTTGTTTAAGTGACTAGTTGTTATACAGAATTGAACAACTGTTTAATTTGCTTAATGTTTATGTTTATATTGGCTATTCCTTAGCTATGTTAATTATATTCCTGTATACAGTTTGCGTTGTTAGGGTAATGTGATCAGGCTCTACTGATCCTGTGTGCTATATATTCTGTGTGAATTTTCAATAAATGGAGTGTTAGTTTGCACCTAAGCTCGTGTAATCTAGTCAATCTATGGGTGCTCAGCTATAATACCTGGTTCCTGGGTCCAGACTGGAGGACGCTGTATCTTGACATAGGCACTCAAGCTGGGTGCCAGACGTTCCGTCACAGACATCACTGCATGGGCACAGGAATACTTCCACAAATCTATAAAGTAGTTCCCTGTGCCATCCCCAAATGCAAGATAAAGCTCTATCATGCAGAGAAGAAGCCATATCTGAACATGATCCAGAAATGCTGCTGTCTTCTCTGGGCCAAAGTTCATTTAAAATGGTCTGTTGCAAAGTGGAAAACTGTTCAGTGATCAGGTGAAACAAAATTTTACATTCTTTTTGGCAACTGTGGCTGCTGTGTCTTCTGGACTAAAGAGGAGGAGGTACCTTCTGGCTTTGCCACAATCAGAGATCAGGCTTGAAGACCAGTTGCTATAGCAGTAGTGGGACCACCACTGACCAGCAGGATAGGTACACATTACCTGAGGTGCAGAGTCTAAGTACTAACCGGTGTTGGAGATGGATTTTACTGCGTGTTTGTAGCAGGTTGCGGTCTGCAGTATCGCCCCACCAGGGGGTGAGCAAGCCAGGCTTCAGTAGATTATAAGCAGGTAGGGATCAAATGGAAGTGTAGTAAGTAAACAAGCACAAGGTCAGTAATGAGTTGTTGCAGATTGGGTTCAGGCAGAAGTGTAGTTGAAGAACAAGCCAAGGGTCGATAATGAATGGTAGCAAAATATGGATGGCAGCAGGGAAGACCAGAGCGAGATGCTGGCTAAAGAGAGCACAATAATCTGGCAAACAGGAAGTGCAGAGACATGGCTTAAATCAGGAAGTTCATGGGAGGAGCAAAGCATTCAAGGTTCAGCAGAAGTCAAGGCACAAGGCAGGGTTGTCCAATTGATCAGACAGGGTGCTGTCCAGCATCTCGGGTAGCTCAGCAACAAGAGTCATTGCTAGACACAACAGAGGTCCCAGGTTCAAGGCCAGGCCCTGACAGCCTTGTTGTCAGTGCTCATTTCAAAAGCCTGCATCTGATAGTATGGGGGTGCATTAGTTGGTATGCAATAGGCAGCTTGCATATCTGGAAAGGCACTATCAGTGCTGAGAGATATATCTAGGTTGTAGCATAGGCTCAAGCAAGAATGGGACAACATCCCTCTCCCAAAACTCCAGCAACCAGTCTCCTCAGTTCCCAGGCATTTACAGAGTGTTGTTAAAAGGAGAGAAGCTGCTACACTGTAGTAAGCATGGCCCTATCCCAACTTTTTTGGAGATGTACTTTGCCAGTTTTTGTTGCCCTGTCCCAACTTTTTTGAGACGTGTTGCTGCCTTCAATTTCAAAAGTACCTTATTTTAAGATGGTACATTTTTTAGTTTAAACATTTGATATGTTTTCTATTGTGAATAAAATATGGGCTTATGAGATTTGAAAATCATTGCATTCTGTTTTTATGTAGATTTTACACACCGTCCCAAATTTGAAATTGGGGTTGTTGTGAGTGTGGTATGGAATCTTAATAATACATATGGGGAATTTGAATTATTAAGATCTTAGTGTTTTGCGCAGTGCCTCCAACCTCATGGTAAAAAATGTGAACTTTGTTCAGACAATCAGTAACATACCACAATAATTTCCTGAGTTTGTTAATCTATGGGGAATTCTTACCAATGTATAAATGTTTCCCAATAAAATGAATAAGTAAATAATTTTTATTAATTTACAAGCATAATTATAATTATACAGTTTCATACAGAACCGGGATTTTCTGGTGATTAATATTCCATACACCCTGCCAAAGACAGCAACATGGCAATAAAACGATTTTCCTTAATATTTGACAAATAACCCAAGGGTAGCCCAAATGACTATGTTAAAAAAATATTTGCAGTAATCGCACCTTAAGTTCAAAAACACAATATCCCTTGTCGCTCGGGAAAACAATCCTCTGAATTCCTCCGGACGGAAGGAATACAAAGTATGTCTCACGGAGTCAACAGATAGATATTATCAATTTGAAGGAAATATTAATTCAACATAGCTACCAGATTGAATGGGCCGATAAATAATTTCCCTGGGACCACAGTAGCCAAATTTGTTGTAATACAGGTTGATCTTGATTTCACCCACAAGCTGCTTGAACACACAAGGCCAATAACGTGGGACAATTATTAAATACTAAACTACCCTTCACACAGTATTTGATAAGATAAAATGTATACAGTAAGATACAATTCCTATGATTTTGGGAAGAGAAAATATTATCAATTATTATATGGTTGGTATCTCACCACTAGGAAAGGATGTATATTCGATTCGTCCTAACAGCAATGTACAACGAGATGGGGAGTGGTCGCTTATTACCAAATTTGTGTTTGTCCAGAGGGTGTATGTCAGCGTGTGGGTCTGTGGTCCTCTCTCTATGGCACCTCACATACTTTATACCATCTGGGACAATAAGCTCATAAAATTGTAAGAAGCTCAGCCCAGAAGGTATGGCTTATTTTCCATTGGATGGAAAAATCTAATTATTTACTTTGGTGAGTTCAGGTAATATCACCTTCAACCACTAGTGTCAGGCATCGGATAAGACCAGAACTGTGTGGACTGCAACAGAGGAAACCCAAACATGTGTGAAGTGAAGTGAAATATAATGATTTATTTAAGATAAATGAATAAATACAACCACCTCCAATATACTACAATGTGCAACCAACCACCAACAGAAACCCACAAATAATACCAGACAAATATATACAAGTAAAGGGAAATACCGAGATCATAAACAGAGCCAGGCCAGGGTTGTCAACGGGAGGTCAGCAGCTGGGGAAGAGAAACAAACAGGACAAGGAAAGGATGGATGGATCACAGGAGGGTACAGGTACAGGTACAAGGCTCAGGGTTCAGGTAAACAGACAGGAACAGGATCAGGATCAGGTACAAATACAGAGCTCTCAGGTTCAGGATCAGGGCACAAGGAAAGATACCAAGGCAAGGCATAAGTGTGTCTGCCGGGTGTTTATACACATCTCAATCAGACTTAGGTGATGCCTGATTGCAGGAGATGATGTCGGCCCCACACTGCCAGGAACCACCCGCTGGTGGACGCCAGTACTGTGGCCCAAAGATCACATAATACTACCAACAGGGAAAAGCTCCCCTGGCAGTTCCAGACTGCTAGGAGACACCTGCTGGTGGACCACAGTACTGCACGCCACATTGCCAGAATGCTATGAAGTAATAAATAAATAAAATTGTGACTATGTACCACAAATATAGTATCACACTGTGTGCTGTATAAACACTATATCACTGTGAAATAAGAACATATATGGGGGTCAAATAACCCCTGCATAAATAAATGACCATAAAAATGCAAAAGTGAGTAATAAACAGCCAATCCCTACTGATTCAGTCCTGTGAAAATAAAAATCCAGTCATGCCTTTAAATTCTCTTGCTTCTTTTCTCAAGTTCACCGTTTGAATGATGATTCACATGAAAGAAATAAGGGAGCGCATCATTGCGCAATGATACAAGTACCATGAATTTATATACTGAATTTAAACCACTCACATTTATGTAGTAGCTGGGGCGCCTTACCCCCTTTCAAGGGTACCCTTGAAAAAGTCACGTGTCATGTGACGCAATGCGTTGGGAGGAGGAGTCAGTGATGGTATCAAAATTGTTTGTTAACACAGCAGATGCTGTGTGAGCAGTGTCAAAACTGCTGACCATTGATTTTAAAGCGCCCCAGCTACTACATAAATGTGAGTGGTTTAAATTCAGTATACAGATTCATGGTACTTGTATCATTGCGCAATGATGTGCTCTCTTATTTCTTTCATGTGAATCATCATTCAAACGGTGAACTTGAGAAAAGCAGCTAGAGAATTTAAAGGCATATGACTGGATTATTATTTTCACAGGACTGAATCAGTAGGGATTGGCTGTTTATTTATTACTCACTTTTGCATTTTTATGGTCATTTATTTATGCAGGGGTTATTTGACCCCCATATGTATGTTCTTATTTCACGGTGATATAGTGTACAGCACACAGTGTGATACTATCTGTGTATCTGTTTGTATATATATTATTTGAGTACTCTGGTAACCGGTCCAATATGAAATACGCTCAGTATAATTTTGATGAATCACTATCACATAAAATGGTTATATATGTGGATATATGTATAATTCTGGTATGTCCTGTGAATACTTGTTTATCTAGGAAAACACGTGCTAGAGGTATATTTTTATACAGTTAGAAATTATTCATATGTCTTTCATAACACTGGCATTTTAAAACAATTCTTACTTCTAATTTGTTCTTACATTTAAGTCTTATGTTTTTACCATACGACAGAATAATCATTGGGTCAGTAGACACTAAAATCATAATTGTACCTATGACCTGGAATATAATATATAATTTGAGTGATTCATCGAATATAGGTATTTTAAAATAATGCTGAATGCAAAACTTTCAAATGTCTTCCTAAAAGTCTTTTGAAGTAAACTTTGGACAGACTCAATGAATATTTAGAGTTTAGCTGTATACACAATTCCTAGAGTCTAAACAATGGGTTAGATAAGGGTGGTTTTTCTGTGAGAACAATCCAGCTGTGTAACTTTTTATGGCAGTATTGGAACTATCCTTTTATCCACCCAACAATGACAGGTAATTATCTTTGATTTCTGCTTCGCAATAAGTTGATTGTCTGAAGAAGCAGTTTCTCTCTATTCTTGTTTTAAGTGGTTTCAAGAGGAGAACAAAAACAGGTAAATATTTGGTTTCTTGAAAAGGCCGCTATTGTTCAAGTGACTCTGTCATGGCGAACTCTATAGCCCTGAGTCAGTGATTGCCACTGCCTTTCTTAAAGATAATTAATACACAGTGCTCCAATTAAATAATTCATTATTATAAACTTGACCGTTTCTCACTTTAATGATCCCTTTTAAGTATCTTGATGAGTTGCTTCTAGTTGTATTGTAGATTGTAATTTTAAGGAATTGTTTGGCTACAAATTTATAAAAGTTGTTAGGTGATAGTAGATATATGCAACTGAGTTTGCTGATTGAACTTGTTAGGATTTAACACCAGAGATAGTTTCATATTCTTCCTGCATGTCTGTACCCCTGATCCTGGCAAGCACAGTTCAAATTGAATGTCCTGCCCTTTAACAGTTACTGTCATCTCCTAGATTAATGCTATCATCTGGTGTTTCCCTGACCTCCCCACTCAGTGCTCATCTGCTGTTGCCACCGTTTCCCAGGACCCCCACTGCTTTTTGTTAGTGTACCCCCCCTAATGCTTGTGTGTTTTCACCCCAGTAGCCATCTGCCACTTTCTACTGCTGCTCATAACCTGTAGACTGGTGATTGATATCTTACTATCATTAACTCCAATATGCCATTAATAGCATTCCCTGTCTGCCTATTAATAGATTGAGTCTCACAGCAAAATCTTGGCTCTTGTTGGCATTTATTCAGTGACATAAAAGAGTACAGCTTACCTTTCACATTATTTGACTACAATAGATTTGGAGGCACCCACTACAGTTTGTCATTTCATTTGTAGCATGTTGTCATTTCAACTGTAGGGCTGTTTTTTTAAGTTTTTTTTTAGAGTGGAGGGGGATAAGAACACCTGTCAGGTTTTTATTGCTGTCTGTGCCCCATCAGGTTATTCATCAGGTTATTCTCCAGTTTCTTTTTCACATTAAATTTACAAGACTTAGCTGCTTTACTGAAATAAAGCTTAAATTAAATAAAACTGACCCAAACCTGTTATACAGTGCCTTGAAAAAGTATTCATACCCCTTGAAATTTTCCACATTTTGTCTTGTTACAACCAAAAACGTAAATGTATTTTAGTGGGATTTTATGTGATTGACCAACACAAAGTGGCACATAATTGTGAAGTGGAGGTAAAATTATAAATTTTAAAATTTTAAAATCTGAAAAGTGTGGTGTGCATTTGTATTCTGCCCCCTTTACTCTCATACCCATACCTAAAATCTAGTGGAACAGATTGCCTTCAGAAGTTACCTGATTAGTAAATAGAGTCCACCTGTGTGTAATTTAATCTCAGTATAAATACCGCTGTTCTGTGAAACCCTCAGAGGTTTGTTAGAGAACCTTAGTGAACAAACTACATCATGAAGGCCAATGAACAGACCAGGCAGGTCAGGGATAAAAATGTGGAGAAGTTTAAAGCAGGTTTAGGTTATAAAAAAATATCCTATGCTTTGAACATCTCACAGAGCACTGTTCCATCCATCATTGGAAAATGGAAAGAGTATGGCACAACTGAAAACCTACCAAGACATCGCCGTCCACCTAAACTGACAGGCTGGGCAAGGAGAGTATTCATCAGGGAAGCAGCCAAGAGGCCTATGGTAATTCTGTAGGAGCTGCAGAGATCCACAGCTCGGGTGGGAGAACCTATTCACTGGACAACTATTAGTCGTGCACACTACAGATCTGGCCTTTATGGAAGAGTGGCAAGAAGAAAGCCATTGTTGAAAGAAAGGCATAAGAAGTCCAGTTTGTAGTTTGCCAGAAGCCATGTGGGGAACACAGCAAACATATGGAAGAAGGTGGTCAGATGAGACCGAAATTGAACTTTTCGGCCTAAAAGCAAAACGCTGTGTTTGCTGGAAAACTAACACTGCACATCACCCTGAACACACTATCCCGACCGGAAACAGGCGGTGGCAGCATCGTGTTGTGGGGATATTTTTTTCAGCAGGGACAGGGAAGCTGGTCAGATTTGATAGGAAAATGGACAGAGCCAAATACAGGGCAATCTTAGAAGAAAACCTGTTAGTCTGCAAAAGACTTGAAACTGGGGTGGAGGTTTACCTTCCAGCAGGACAACGACCCTAAACATACAACCAGAGCTACAATGGAATGGTTTAGATCAAAGCATATTCATGTGTTAGAATGGCCCAGTTAAAGTCCAGACCCAAATCCAATTGAGAATCTGTGGCAAAACTTGAAAATTGCTGTTCAGAGACGCTCTCCATCCAATCTTGCAGAGCTTTAGATATTTTGCAAAGAATAATATAAAAAGTCTGCTGCGCTAATAAAATCTAAAATAAAAGAATAGTCCTTCAAGCAGCCAACACAAAAATTGATGAACAACAATGCAGAAAAAGGTGCAGCGCTGAAAGATTTTGTCCTTAAGGTGATGATTCCTCAAAGAGAGCTCAAGATGTGTCACACATCATAGTAAAAAACACTTGATCAGGAAAGAGGGATAGCCACCACGACACCTGAACACACTGCCTCTTACCCTCCTCTGTGGACCCTTATTACAGGGGTCAAATCAGCTAGGGATATAATGGTATCCTTGATCACAGCACACCATGATCAAACCAGGCAGGATGGACACAGGTAACTAGGTCTCTACAAGCCGTTCACAGTGTTCATAACATTGTTGCCACACCAACGTATATCCCAATAAAACATGAGAGAACAGACCTCATGGTCCAGTAATCCTTAGAACGGTTTATTGATATAAATTACAATAAAATAAAGAGATTTTATATATATTGGTGGTGTGTTTGGGGTCGTTATCATGTTGGAATACTGCCCTGCGCCCAGTCTCCGAAGGGAGGGGATCATGCTCTGCTTCAGTATGTCACAGTACATGTTTGCATTAATGGTTCCCTCAATGAACTGTAGCTCCCCAGTGCTGGCAGCACTCATGCGGCCCCAGACCGTAACACTCCCACCACCATACTTGACTGTAGGCAAGACACATTTGTCTTTGTACTCCTCACCTGGTTTCCGCCACACACGCTTGATACCATCTGAACTAAATACGTTTATCTTAGTCTCATCAGACCACAGGACATGGTTCCAGTAATCCATGTCCTTAGTCTGCTTGTCTTCTGGCTGGCTTGGGCTTTCTTGTGCATCATCTTTAGAAGAGCCTTCCTTCTGGGACGACAGCCATGCGGACCAATTTGATGCAGTATGAGGAGTATGGTCTGAGCACTGACAGGCTGACCCCCAACCCCTTCAACCTCTGCAGCAATGCTGGCAGCACTCATACATCTATTTCCCAAAGACAACCTCTGGATATGATACTGAGCACATATACCCAACTTCTTTGGTCAACGATGGCGAGGCCTGTTCTGAGTGGAACCTGTCCTGTTAAATCGCTGTATGGTCTTGGCCACCATGCTGCAGCTCATTTTCAGAGCCTTGGCAATCTTATAGCCTGGGCCATCTTTATGTAGAGCAACAATTATTTTTTTTCAGATCCTCAGAGAGTTCTTTGCCATGGGGTGCCATGTTGAACTTCCAGCCAGTGACCAGTATGAGAGAGTGAGAGCGATAACACCAAATTTAACACACCTGCTCCCCATTCACACCTGAGACCTTGTAACACTAATGAGTCACATGATGCCTGGGGGGTGAAGGCTAATTGGGCCCAATTTGGACATTTTCACATACGGGTGTACTCACTTTTGTTGCCAGCGGTTTAGACATTAATGGCTGTGTAGGTAAACAATAGGTAAACAATACTTTCGCGCCCGTGATAGTAGTAAATATGAAAAATTAATAATTGTATTAATAAGTGTATAAAAAACAAAAAACAAAAAAACAAAAAATCACAAACACCACATTAATGGCTGTGTGTTGAGTTATTTTGAGGGGACAGCAAATTTACACTGTTATACAAGCTGTACACTGTAGCAAAGTGTAATTTGTTCAGCGTTGTCACATGAAAAGATATAATAAAATATTTACAAAAATGTGAGGGGTGTACTCACTTTTGTGAGATATATATATAGTAGAAAACAGTCATATATAACAGTAATACACATCAGAAAACATGAGCCTCCAACAAAGCCGTAATAATCAATTGACCCTTTGACATACACTTCTATGCAAAAGTTTTTGGCAGGTGCGGTAAATTAAGAATGCTTTCAGAAATAGAAGTGTTAATGGTTTATTTTTATCAACTAACAAAATGGAAAGTAAATGAACAGAATAGAAATCCATATCAAATCCATATTTGGTGTGACCATCCTTTGCCTTCAAAACAGCATCAACTCTTCTAGGTACACAGTTTTTGAAGAAATTTGGCAGGTAGATTGTGCCAAACATCTTGTATAACTAACCACAGATCTTCTGTGGATGTAGGCTAACTCAAATCCTTCTGTCTCTTCATGTAATCCTAGACAGACTTGATGTTTAGATCAGGGTTCTGAAGGGGGCTAAACCATCACTTCCAGGACTTATTCTTCTTTATGCTTAAGATCGTTCTTAATGACATTGGCTGTATGTTTGGGGTTGTTTGTCTTGCTGCAGAATAAATTTGGGGGCCAATCACATGCCTCCCTGATGGTTTGGCATGATGGATAAGTATCTGCCTGCATTTCTCTGCATTGGGGACACCATTGATCCTGGCCAAATCTCTAACTCCATTTGCAGAAATGCAGCCCCCAAACTTACAAGAAACCTCCACCATGCTTCACTGTTGCCTGCAGGCACTCAAAATTGTACCACTCTCCAGCCCTTCTGCAAACAGACTGCCTCCTGTTACAGCCAAATATTTCACATTTTGACTCATAAGTCCAGAGCACCTGCTGCCATTTTTCTGCACCCCAGTTCTTATGTTTTCATGCATAGTTGAGTCACTTTGCCTTGTTTCAAAGTCAGAGGTATGGTTTTTTGACCGCAATTCTTCCATGAAGAACACTTCTGGCAAACCTTCTTCAGACAGTAAATGGGGTTTACCTGGGTCCCACTGGTTTCTGCCAGTTCGGTGCTGATGCCACTGCTGGACATCTTCTGATGTCGAAGGGAAGTAAGCATGATGTGTCTTTCATCTACTGCATTACGTTTCCTTGGCTGACTACGGCATCTGCGGTCCTCAATGTTTCCTGTTTCTTTGTGCTTCTTTAAAAAAGCTTGAACAGTACACCTTAAAACCCCTGTCCACTTTGAAATCTTTGCCTCAGAGAGACCTTGCTGAATCAGTATAACTACCTTGTGTCTTGTTACTGTGCTCAGTCTTGCCATGGTAAATGGCCTGTGACATGAAACTGTCTTTTACAACCACACCTTAGCGGAGTTTGGCTGTTTCTCATCCAGTTTTAAGCCTCCTACACACCTGCTTGGTATAATTGGTTAATCATACACCTGACTAATCCTATGAAATCCCTGACTTTGTGCAAGCGTACAAAGTGTGCCAAGTGTAAGAATTGATGCTGGTTTGAAGCCAAAGGGTAGTCACACCAAATATTGACTTGATTTCGATTTTTGTTCTGTTCGCTCACTTTGCATTTTGGAATTTAATACTAAAGGTAATACTAAGGGTACTTTTTTAAAAAAAAATAACAAACATATTATACTTGCCTGTTCTGTGCAGTGGTTTTGCATGGAGTAGCCTTGATCTTCCTCTTCTGAGGTCTCCTGCCTCCGCTCCTGGCTCCTCCCCCCATTGAGTGCCAAGTGAATGGCATTAAGGGCTCTGGTAGTGTTGTCCTTAGCTTCCCGATTTGGGATGGAGCTCACTTGATCGTTGTGAATAAGCTGACCTATGTAGGGCAACAATCTGTTAGCCAGGATTTTTGCAAAGAGTTTAACGCCATTATTGAGAAGAGAAATGGGCCAGTAACTAGAGCACTGCGTGGGGCCATGTCCTTTGGGAATAACTGTAATTAAAGCTCTAAGGATATCTGGGGGAAAGAATGATTGTCCTGAAGAGCATTAACTTGCTGCTAGAAATGGACGAGTTTACAGGTGAGAGATGGTCCAGTAGTAGGCCAACATGAAGCCGCCTGGGCCCAGGGCTTTGTTCGTTTGACTCTTTAATAATATGTCTAGTTCCTCAGATGAGATGGGAGCTTCTAATTCCCATTGAGGCTCATTTGAAAGTTTGGTTAAAACTGTATCTTAAGTGCAGAGAAGGTGAGTTGAGTGACCCTAAAAGATTCGACACCTCTTCCCTTCACAATAGTCAAAATGGTAGCAAAGGGGTTTTGGGATTATAACTGTGCCACATATACCAAGAAAAATGCAAAATTACTTAAAATATATACATTTTATTACATAAAAACAGTACAAATGGGGTTCATAAAAATAGGCAGAGTAAATTTACAGACTGTGGGCGTGGTCAAGATGGCAACCTAGAAGGACGCGTGTGACTGTAGCTCCGCGCTGGATGGCCTAATTATCCGCTTAAATAAGATCTGGATCTGTACCTAATTTCTGCTGGAGACCTAAGTACGACCGGGCATGAAAAGGGGGACCGCTGGCTCGCAACGTAGGCGGCAATCGACTCAGAAACCGCCGCAGTCTCCCCGGGATCCACGTGGGTCGCACCTCTCCAATATGGCCTCCCAAACTGAGCAATCGGAGCCGTCAACTATGGGAACTGACCAATTCACAGCCCTCATGCAAGTCATCACGGGCTGCCAGACTACTCTGACTGCAAAAATAGAGCAGATGCAGATGGAGATGGGTCTGATCAGGAGAGACATGGACAGGTACCGGGATCAGCTCTCTGAGGCAGAGCGGAGGGTGGGAGACATGGAGGACACGCTCAGGGCCCATGGTGACTCCCTCCATACCTTACAAGATAAGATGAAAGTAATGGAATCCTGGGCAGAGAACCAGGAAAATTGGAACCGGAGGAACAACCTCTGCCTGGTGGGTCTCCCGGAGGGTGCGGAGGGTCGGGACCCGGCGGCCTACACGGAACAATTGCTGCACACACTCCTGCCACAGGCCGCCTTCTCCCCCTACTTTGCCGTGGAGAGAGCACACAGGATACCATCGGCCAGGGGACCACCCGGAGCGCCCCCGAGAACTTTTATATTCAGACTACTGAATTTTCGTCACCAGGACCTAGTACTTCGAGAAGCGAAGAAAGCCGGGGAGTTACGCCATGAGAATGTAAAACTCATGCTATTCCCGGATTTCTCAGTGGAAACAACGGCTCCGACGCACGTTCGATCAAGTCAAGGCCTAGCTCCGCACCAAAGGATTGAAATACAACATGATGTTCCCAGCCCGCCTAAGAGTGGAAGATGGTGGGTCGACTAAATTTTTTACGTCCCCGGAGGAGGCATCCCGCTGGATTGAATCTCGCCCTCGGGACCATTGAGGGTGATGCTTGAGGTCAGAACTGCTTGCCTTACGCCCCTAATCTCGGCTTCCATTAACCCTGCTACAGGGTCCGATTAATCCTCTAGACCTCCCTGACTGTGCTGGTATCCGTCCTCCGCCCGCCCTAACCGGGGAATGACTGGTGCCTGCAATCTATCCGGGCAGAAATTGCTGAAGGTATAACTATATGAGGTATGACTTTCCTGGTTAGTGGCTTGTGTCACCGGAACCCTCCCCGCATGTGAAGGGCTGGAGTGACTGTCTGCCCATGGCATGTTCTGGTTGACGTTTTGACTCTATCCAGTGTGAAGGCCGGTCAAGCACAGAGCTGCTAGGGGAGCCTCCTACAATGCTTCTATGGCTCTAGAGGTATCGGCGGGGGTGGGCGGTGAATGGGGAACTTTTGCGGACTCGATACTCTCAGTACTGTTGGAGGTTGATGACTGCACCCCTTCATAGGTTAACTGTTTTTAGCTGTTGTGGCCGCCCACCCCTTTTGACCTCTCTTGCTGTGATAATCCTCACTCTCCGCCTCTCCTATTCGAGGTGAATCGGGTGCCTACACTCTTTTCTGACAATACCTGGTGACTGTGCACCCAAATAAAGTATGACTTTCCTGGTTAATTCCTTGAATCACCGGATCTCTCCCCGAGGGTGGAGGGTTGGAGTGCCTGTCTGACCCAGGTCATTTTCTGGCTGACGTTTTACTTATTTTTTTTTTTCTCTTTCACAGTGATGGACTGCCAAGCACAGAACTGCGGGAGGAGTCTCATACATTGTTCTATAAACTTAGGGTGTTAGCAGGGGTGGGCGGGTAAGGAGGGGCTTCAGCAGGCATGATACTCTTAACTATGCTAGAGGTTATAGTTTACACACCTTCAAAAGTTGTATGTCTGGGGATGTTGAACCTGTATGTCCCGGGAGTTGGGCAGATTACTGTGCTACCGCAACTAAGAAAGTGCCCTTAGTGTATAACTAAGTGAAAATTGAAGACCAATGTGTACTGGTCGATTACTAGTATCAGGATCTACAATTAAAAATGGCCTCCGGTAAACAGGATGTGCGGAGCCTCCTGCTCCCCCCCCCTGTTTGATAGGAAAGGCGTCCTTGGTGTGTCATCTGGTCGCACTGCCCTAATAGGAGACTTTCCTATCTAATGGTTCTGGTTGTTTTGTTTGGGGATCAGACACCCATTGCTATGTTTGGCGGGAAGTGGGGAGGGATGGGATGGGTGTTCTTGGTTTGTTTTCTTTTGTTTTTTTGTGTTACTTTTTCTATAGAAGACAGATGAGTGACAATATATGTTATATAAGGGTGCTGTGGATTTGGGCCCTGCCATCGCTTTGCCTAGATCTGTGGCGGTCCCATATGTACAGTGTATTGGTGATGGTGCCGGCCTTTCAGGGTCCAGCTGACTGTGAACTAATCCTTACATATTTGTGTCTTCCCATATTATGGCCCCCTGAAAATCCTTTCTTGGAATGTCCAGGGCCTTGGTGATAAAATAAAGCGCTCCCTGGTGTTTGAATATGTTAAGAAATATAACCTCCACATATGCATATTGCAAGAAACGCATCTAGTGGGGAGAAAGATAATGAGTCTTAAACGCCCCTGGGTGGGGCGGCATTTTCATGCCACCCACTCTGGATACTCTCGTGGAGTTAGTATTTTGATCCACAAGTCCCTCCAATTCGAGCTGCTGGATGTTAAGCTGGACCCTGGGGGTAGGTACGGGCTAATTCATGCATTTATTGACACAGTTGAGATGGTGGTAGTGGGCATTTACTTACCTCCCCCGGCTGACATTTCCCTTTTACATAATCTTATCCCCCTCCTAGCTCAATACCCCACAGATAATGTCCTTCTGGCAGGGGATTTCAATGTAGCGCCGGACCCGTCTCGGGATAGACTCACCCCTGACCCAGCCACAGACTCTTCCTTGTCTAGATGTGCGGGCATCTTTGGTTTTGAGGATGTATGGAGATGGAAGCACCCCACTGAACGCTCTTACACATGCTGCTCCCTTTCCCATAACACGCTATCTTGCATTGATCTCCTCTATGCCAGTGGCAGTCTACTAACTAGGCTTAGAGAGATCAAGATCCTGCTCAGAGGGATATCGGATCATTTACCGATGTTCTGTGTTATACAAACGGTGACACCCCCAACTGACAAAATTTGGCGTCTATCTAAATTTTGGATAAATCACCCGACTATAGAGTTTGAGATGGCCACCTTGATTAAACAATACTGGTTGATAAATGCTAATTCTACTTCACCGGGTAATGACTGGGATGCATTTAAGGCCTATATTAGAGGATGTTATATGTCTTCTATAGCTACAGAACGTAAATATAACCAGATTGCACTTGAGGAAGCGGAGGCCAATGCTCAATCTCTTGAATCTGACTTCACCCTCACGGCTAACCCCATTACAAGACAGGACATGAAAGCAGCGTACAGGGAGGTTTTACTTCTTAGGGTGGCCAAAGTTAATAAAAGACAGTTGGTTCAATCACAAAGAATCTTTGAACAGGGGGAAAAAACGGGTAGGCTGTTAGCCTGGCTTGCTAAAGAACAATCCCTGACCTCCACTATAGCGAGTATTAAGGCGACGGACGGAACAGTTAAGACAGAACCATCAGACATAAACACATGCTTTATGGAATTCTACTCCAATTTGTACTCGCCTAAAGCAGGATACTCTGAGGAAGAGTTATCTAGGTTCTTGGATGAGGTGGAATTTCCTACTCTTACCCCGGAGGCAAGGAAGTCCCTGGATAGCCCGATCACATTAGAGGAGGTCCAACTAGCTTTGGGTTCTCTACAGTCAGGTAAAACTTCGCCCGGTATCCCAGTTCAGATACCTCGGAGTAGAGATACATAGAGACCTTCGCCAATTCATTGACCTAAATTTGGCCCCGGTAATGTCTCGGGTGACCCACCAATTTTCCTCATGGAGATCTCTTCCCCTCAGTCCAGTGGGCCGCGTAAATTTAATTAAGATGTCCATCCTGCCCAGATTCACCTATATATTCAGACAAACTCCCGTACCCATACCTATCTCCTTTTTTAACAAACTCGATAGTCTGGTCGTCTCCTTCGTATGTAATGGGAAGGCCCCCACAATCGCAAAAACAACCTTACAACTACCGGTTACAATGGGAGGCCTGGCACTCCTCTGCTTTTTAAAATACTATCGGGCTCCAGTCCTGGTGACGCTGAAGTGGTGGTTGGCGGAGGAGCCCTCTAACCTGGCATCTACGGTGGAGGCCGCGATGCTTGGTTCCTACTCGGAGCTACGGAATCTCATACATAGAGGCCCCCGCTCCAATCCGAGGGTGTCTGTGCCCATGAAAACGACCATTAGAGTGTGGGATACGGTGAGCATGAAACTGGGGAAACAAAATACGTGGTCCCCGGTGACACCACTTTGGGGCAACCCGCGGTTGAGTCACTTTCAGTCGATACCAGATCCCATCATATGGGCTAGATACGGAATAGTTACCCTTAGTGATATCATATCGTAGGGACAACTGATAACGTTCAATGATCTGAAGAGTAAAAAAGGCCTCCCAAACCAGATGTTCTTTAGATATCTTCAGATAAGACATGCTTTTCGCTCCCAGTTTCCCAGCCCGGTAACCTTACAGATGTCAGACTTGGAAACTGAACTTTGGGCGCCTGAAGGCACTAGACTGCTCTCGACTATTTATAATAGACTTGCCCTGTTGGACACATCTAGAGTCTCACAATTATTGTCATCCTGGCAGCGGGACATTCCTGACCTGACTGATGACGACTGGGAGGAGGGGGTGCAGCAGTATTTAACCATGACCATTTCCTCTAGGGACAGATTTACCCAACTGAAATTTCTCCATCGTGCTTATTACTCCCCATCGCGTTTAGCCAAAATTTATCCAGATAGAACAGCCATATGTCCCAGGTGTGGCTCAGACGATGCAGATTTTTATCATACAGTGTGGACATTTCCGGGGATAGTGGATTTTTGGAAGACAGTCCTGGATGATATTAACTCGATGGGCAAAATCAGGGTCACATACAGTCCTATCCCCCTCCTACTGGGCATATGTGATTCTCTTGAGGCCCCACAAAGGAAAAAATTATTTGTTTTTTACACAGCATTGTATGCCAGGAAGGCGATTCTCCTTAGTTGGAATCAACCTCAGCCACCCACTAAACAACTTTGGCTCTCACTCATCAATGCAGCTCTTCCCCTATATAAACTAACATATATGGGAAGAAATTGTCCGAAGAAATTTGATAAAATTTGGGTGGGCTGGGTGGAGGCTAAACACCTGACCATTCCGTAGATAAACAGAGTACTCCACCTTTTATTCTTGGCTATCCACTCAGCCCTGCTTTATATACTTTTGCCCTGGACATGGCCGGCCCGTTAAACTGTTAAACTATAAATAGGGTTGGGGGGTCCCTGCCGGGGCCCCCCTCCCCCGCACCCCCCCACCACCCCACCCCCCTCCCCCTCAAGTGGTCTCCTATATCGATCCTGATTTGATTTCTTAGGTGTCTACTTTCGCCGTCGATTGGGATATTGCTATGTATCATCATCAGTATGCTTATTGGTTTGACATGGTATAGCTGATTACTGTACAGTATCTGTCTTAAGCTAATGTAACTTGCTTTTTATTCTGTTTGTTTGTGACAAATAAATAAACTTTATGTTAAAAAAAAAAAAAAAAAAAAATTTACAGACTGTTGTACTGGCCAAGGTATCCATATACATAAAGTGATCACTGATGGATGCTACGTTCCTACATGTTTCACCATCAATGGCTTCCTCAGGGGATTATACAGATCACCAGTGTTCAAAACGGCTCTGATAACAGTAAATACATAAAGATTATTTAATAATCATGTAAATAAATATAGAAAACAACAAATCATCAAATCATATGTCATGGTTCAAGACTCCCTCCATCCCATGACTCCCACAAGACTTACCAAAGAGGTATCTGCTAAGTTTTGAATGATTTGCTCCTCACAGTCTTCCGATAGTGGTGGGGAGGTAGGTGCAGAGGACTTATCTAAAGAGTGGTAGAAATAAAGCAGTTAGCTATTTGTTGTGTGGTATAATCCAGTTTAGTTCCACCTGAATAAATAGAGGGGATGTGTGATTTCACTCTGACACCTCTAAATTCCCTTGCTAACAATTTTCTGGGTTTTTTACCCCATAAAAGGACTTCTGGACCTGAACAAAACTGGTCTTCATTTTGTATAAAAGGAGATCAGTAAGTTTATCACAAAGTTTATCATGAAGTAGCTGACGAAAAGTTGAGTCTGTTCTAAAGAGCTAATCTGTTTAAGTAGTTTCTCTATCTTTTCCATCCAGAGTTTTTTCAAATGGGTACCCTGAGATCAGAATGCCTCGGGTGTAATACTTATGTTAAGTTGAAAGAACGTGAAGGTTTCCAATGCAAAAGTATTGTGAACTTCCTCCTCCTGTAATAAGAAGTTGTTGCGTTTCCAATGCCAGATCCTGTAAGTGGTAGTAGAAATGTTTATCTCAAGGGTTATGGGAGTGAGCCCAGACAGGGTACATGTCCTAATATCAGCAGAGCAGTTGGAAAGTACTTACAAGAGGGATTCCATGGATAGCAATTGTCTAGTGTTAGGGGTATAAACAGTAACTAAAGTCACTAGAGTGTCCTCCAGGGTCCAGGGTTTAAATTGCCAATTAGCTTGCCTGGAGATTATGGTACTAACTCCCCTGGACTTGGCATCTGAAGAAATGCTATGATATGCGAAGGGAGAGCAGACGTTAGTTTCTGCATTTTCCCTGCTTGAAAGTGAGCATTCTCTCCCTCCACAAATCGCCCAGAACTCTCACTCTTTTTTCAGAAATGTTTAGCCCCTTAACATTCCAAGTAAGTATTTTGGTAGGCATATTGAGACTCTCTTGTTGTGAAGGGGCTTGCGTGGCGGTCGCCATTTGGGTAGTAGAGGGAAGAGTCCACTTTTAAGAGGCTCGGAGAAGGGAATAAAGTAGAGGTAAGGACAGAGTGGCTAGGAGTCTAGACTGAGGTAAAACAGACCGTTGGAAAAAGGGCAGGTTACCCCACACCCACCAAGAAAAATGTTAAGAAAGAGACAAGCAAAAGAAAAGACAGAGACAGAAAGATAGAAGGGGGGGTTAGATACTCAGAAGGACAGTAGAAACACTGTCCCAAGAGACTAGTACTCTTGGGAGAAATAGGTGTCAAACTCTGTAAGAAAGGAAGCAGGATGAATGAGAAAAAGGGATTCAATTAGAACAACCTCAAAAATAGAATCTGAGCAGACAAGAAGAATATACTAAAGTAGAACTTATAATGCTCTAATAGCATTTACCACCAGTTAAGCGGGGGAAAGTCAGAGCAACCTATGTGGGGTAAACTAAAACAGTCCTCAAGCTGACAGAACCGGGTCTAGTACCCCACGACCCATAGTCTTGAAATTACCCTAAATTACCAGGCAAACTCATGTTTCCTAAGAATGAATGTAAAGAACCTGTGCTGGTAGGGGAGCCCCTAATTATGGCAGAGGTCAATTTGCTGACAGAAGAGCGCACTGAGTACCTAGTACTAAATAGTAAGGGGGGCCACTGGATCACGGGCGGATCCAGGGGGGGGGCAATGGGGCAATTGCCCCCTTCGAGAATGTGGGTCAGTAAATGTGCTGGCAGGCGTCTCTGTGGGTAAGAGAGCCGGCGGGCGGCTCCGCGGCTGAAAGACAGCGGTGGGGAGAGACAGCGGGTCTCGGGCGGCTCCGGTGGGGACTGGGGAGAGACAGCAGGCGGCTCTGGTGGGGACTGGGGAGAGACAGCGGGCTGCACTGTTGGTGAGCAGCTGTGTGGCTCAGTGACAGGCAGCGTGAGCGGCTGCTGGCCAATCAGGGAGCCGGCGGGCGGAGGAGCAGAGAGATAACACCATCTCTCACTGCCCAGCGCCCGCCCTGCATCCCTGCAGTTCCGCCCTCACTGTGTGTGCAGTGTGCAGGCAGCCACGGCAGCAGAGAGATTACATCATCTCTCTGCTGCTTGACTGGGACACAGCAAGAGATGATTATAGCAGGCAAGTAACAATCCGCAACGTGTGGCATGGGACGTGGCAAGTAACAATCCGCAACGTGTGGCATGTGACGTGGCAAGTAACAATCCGCAACGTGTGGCATGGGACGTGGCAAGTAACAATCCGCAACGTGTGGCATGGAACGTGGCAAGTAACAATCCGCATCGTGTGGCATGGGACGTGGCAAGTAACAATCCGCAACATATGGCATGGGACGTGGCAAGTAACAATCCGCAACGTGTGGCATGGGACGTGGCAAGTGACAATCCGCAACGCGTGGCAAGTAACAATCTGCAACGTGTGGCATGGGACGTGGCAAGGGACAATCTGCAACGTGTGGCATGGGACGTGGCAAGTGACAATCCGCAACGTGTGGCATGGGACGTGGCAAGTAACAATCCGCAACGTGTGGCATGGGACGTGGCAAGTGACAATCTGCAATGTGTGGCATGGGACGTGGCAAGTGACAATCCGCAACATGTGGCATGGGACGTGGCAAGTAACAATCCGCAACGTGTGGCATGGGACGTGGCAAGTGACAATCTGCAACGTGTGGCATGGGACGTGGCAAGTGATAATCTGCAACGTGTGGCATGGGACGTGGCAAGTGACAATCTGCAACATGTGGCAAGTGACAATCTGCAGCGTGTGGCATGGGACGTGGCAAGTGACAATCTGCATCTAGTGACAGGCGACATGGCAAGTGGCAATCCGCAACGTGTGGCAGGTGACAGTGGCAAGTGATACGCTCAGGGCTCCCACTGATTCTGCATTATGGTGAGTTGAACTATTTCTTTTTTTATAACAATGTAATAATAGTATTAATGCGCTTCAATCATCCTGACACCATAACAACCATGGTGCCGTGATGATTGAAGCGCTAACACCAACCATTTCCCCATTAAATTTACTCCAAAAAAAGTATTTTCTGGCAGTGCCCCTCCTGAGACTAGGCTCTGGATCCGCCCCTGCACTGGATAGTGCTGCCAGAATGAGCCGCCACCCTAAGGGCCCACCACCCACCTATCATATCCCAGCCCATCATTTGCATGTTCACCTGTCGAGGACAGGAGAAACCAACTGTGTGTTTTAAAGTCGTATCTTTTACAGTGGGGTCCCATCGCAGCTGTTTTTTTCCCCCCATCATCAACTCTGAGTTGTAACTGGTTGAAGGTCTGTAAGTAGATGGCGTGTGAGGCCTAGTGCAGTTAGCTGGGTTTCCATCTCTCCTCTGAAGGATTCCAAGATGTTACATGGGCGGTCGTCTTTGCCGCATTCTGCCTTAGCTCTTCTAGTTCTCGCTTCAAAGTGCCCTCAGTGCGGGTTGCCGGTGTGCCCAGGTCTGTACTGAACATAGTGAGCATGTTTCTGAGCTCAGTATTTAGGTGTGTCTGTATCTGTACACAGAATTGTAGCTGTGGGAGTTGAGATGTCCCTGATCTCAGTATGTAGAAAAAAGGGGGAATTGGGACTTTAAATGAGGCGCACTAGTCGCCTCCATCCCGAAATCAGGTATATATAACAGGGAGTTTGGGACTTTAAATGAAGCAATTTGAAATGCGGAGGATTAACATTGTAATTTTATTAATATTAGTAAATATATAGTAAAGGAATTTCATGTGTATATACAGACATACATATATAATTGGTACAAAATTATAGGCATATTAGAAGGAAAAGTATAAGCAATAGAATACATAATTAGACTGGATAAGTCATGATCAAAGTAATGTTAGTATAAAAGAGCTTATAGCCTATAGGTGCCAAGGATGGCATATCCAGTAACTGATAATAAAATTGCATAGCGAGATGATATAATCATGATATTAATAAATTGGTAACATCAAGGTAACAATGGATAGAATTCTGGCATCAATTGTAGCTCGACGCGTTTCGTGGATGATTTTGTCCACTCATCAGGAGCTGATGCATAGTAATCCTGTAGGATATATACAAAAAGTCAACCTCAATCCGTATAGAGAGGAATAAAACAAAACAAAAAATGCTGGAAAGATTTTGGCCAGACAAGCACTTACCAACCCTAACACTGAGCGTGGCACATGGCAGATGGTATGGAGTGGGCCGGGGGCAACAAACCCCCTAGCGGGAGCTGAGGCAGCATGTAATGTCTGGATGACATCAGGTAATAAAATGACATATAGGTAGTGTATAGGTAGTGAAGTGATCTCCATGTGGCAGCAATTATAAAAATGAATTGTCAAAGTAAAAATACCTGAGGATAAATGTTAAAAAATATAGTATATCAGTATTCATTCAAAACAGAATAGATTATATTGAGTATTATATAGTATAAATAATGTATACAAAGATACTTGTATATGAAGATTACTGATGAGTAATACAATAGAAGTCATGTAATAAAGGAGGTCTGATTGAGGGAATGAGTGTAACAATAATGATGGGGCATGGCTTGTCAAAAAAAAGGATATCTGGGAATAAATATTGAAAATGGTGTATATTTGTATATTAATTAAAATAGAGCAAATTGCGTTGAGAAATAATATAAATGATGTGTCCAGAAATGCCCATGTATGGAAAGTGCTCGTAGATAATACCGTGAAGGTTATATAATAAAAAGGGGATCTGATAGAAGAAATAAATAGTGAAAAATCTGGGTATGTGTGAGTTAATGGGTAGGGGGAATGTAAAAAATTGTGTAAAAAACTAGTACAAGAAACAAGGTGTAAAGTGCAACAGAGCGGAAAGCATGACAGTGAGGGTAAGCATAGACATGAAAGGGTTTACCTGATGCTGTATAACATGCACAGATAGCGAGAAGAAATCAGCTAGTGTGCAGAGACCCCAAGGGGAGACTGGCTGTGTAAGCAGCTGGCTCCGATTGGGGGACCTATATATACATGCCGCCAACACCACGTGCGTGAGCCTGCGGGAGGAGGGGAGCGGCGTCCGCACCTGAGCTGGATGACTGCTCAGTGTTTGGCGCCACAAACCTCCCCCCAATGGTAATCACGCAGATGACGCTCCAGACGTCGGCGCGGTGACGTCATGATCAACGTCCCGCGTAAGACGCAGGGAACGTGGCGCCGATGCGCCGAGGGGTATCCATCCAGACCTCCTAAAGGGGAGGGGGAGGAAGGATCCACAGGGCGCATCGCAGCTCCCGCGCCGAGGAGAGACAAGCCCCAACGCAACACCACGCCAAATGGACATGCTGGCTCAGAGCAGTGGCAGAGCAGTGGGAAGTAGTGAATGACAAAACATAAAAATATTGATAATAATAACAAATAAAATTATATATAACAACCAGTGCTGGAAATGCCATCAATGCTAACATTGTGTAGAGTAAATGAAGGCATACATAATATGTACAGAATATATAACTAATCCAGAAATTCAGCCCCAATTAGGGCATGTGTTAAACCTCTCGCGTAGATAGCAGGGAAACACTGCTGATCCAACTTTCCAAATGCTTCCATCCCGGTACTTAGTTTTGCAGAAAAAAGGGGGAATTGGGACTTTAAATGAGGCGCACTAGTCGTCTCCATCCCGAAATCAGGTATATATAACAGGGAGTTTGGGACTTTAAATGAAGCAATTTGAAATGCGGAGGATTAACATTGTAATTTTATTAATATTAGTAAATATATAGTAAAGGAATTTCATGTGTATATACAGACATACATATATAATTGGCACAAAATTATAGGCATATTAGAAGGAAAAGTATAAGCAATAGAATACATAATTAGACTGGATAAGTCATGATCAAAGTAATGTTAGTATAAAAGAGCTTATAGCCTATAGGTGCCAAGGATGGCATATCCAGTAACTGATAATAAAATTGCATAGCGAGATGATATAATCATGATATTAATAAATTGGTAACATCAAGGTAACAATGGATAGAATTCTGGCATCAATTGTAGCTTGACGCGTTTCGTGGATGATTTTGTCCACTCATCAGGAGCTGATGCATAGTAATCCTGTAGGATATATACAAAAAGTCAACCTCAATCCGTATAGAGAGGAATAAAACAAAACAAAAAATGCTGGAAAGATTTTGGCCAGACAAGCACTTACCAACCCTAACACTGAGCGTGGCACATGGCAGATGGTATGGAGTGGGCCGGGGGCAACAAACCCCGTAGCGGGAGCTGAGGCAGCATGTAATGTCTGGATGACATCAGGTAATAAAATGACAATGTATAGGTAGTGAAGTGATCTCCATGTGGCAGCAATGATAAAAATGAATTGTCAAAGTAAAAATACCTGAGGATAAATGTTAAAAAATATAGTATATCAGTATTCATTCAAAACAGAATAGATTATATTGAGTATTATATAGTATAAATAATGTATACAAAGATACTTGTATATGAAGATTACTGATGAGTAATACAATAGAAGTCATGTAATAAAGGAGGTCTGATTGAGGGAATGAGTGTAACAATAATGATGGGGCATGACTTGTCAAAAAAAAGGATATCTGGGAATAAATATTGAAAATGGTGTATATTTGTATATTAATTAAAATAGAGCAAATTGCGTTGAGAAATAATATAAATGATGTGTCCAGAAATGCCCATGTATGGAAAGTGCTCGTAGATAATACCGTGAAGGTTATATAATAAAAAGGGGATCTGATAGAAGAAATAAATAGTGAAAAATCTGGGTATGTGTGAGTTAATGGGTAGGGGGAATGTAAAAAATTGTGTAAAAAACTAGTACAAGAAACAAGGTGTAAAGTGCAACAGAGCGGAAAGCATGACAGTGAGGGTAAGCATAGACATGAAAGGGTTTACCTGATGCTGTATAACATGCACAGATAGCGAGAAGAAATCAGCTAGTGTGCAGAGACCCCAAGGGGAGACTGGCTGTGTAAGCAGCTGGCTCCGATTGGGGGACCTATATATACATGCCGCCAACACCACGTGCGTGAGCCTGCGGGAGGAGGGGAGCGGCGTCCGCACCTGAGCTGGATGACTGCTCAGTGTTTGGCGCCACAAACCTCCCCCCAATGGTAATCACGCAGATGACGCTCCAGACGTCAGCGCGGTGACGTCATGATCAACGTCCCGTGTAAGACGCAGGGAACGTGGCGCCGAGGGGTATCCATCCAGACCTCCTAAAGGGGAGGGGGAGGAAGGAACCACAGGGCGCATCGCAGCTCCCGCGCCGAGGAGAGACAAGCCCCAATGCAACACCACACCAAATGGACATGCTGGCTCAGAGCAGTGGCAGAGCAGTGGGAAGTAGTGAATGACAAAACATAAAAATATTGATAATAATAACAAATAAAATTATATATAACAACCAGTGCTGGAAATGCCATCAATGCTAACATTGTGTAGAGTAAATGAAGGCATACATAATATGTACAGAATATATAACTTATCCAGAAATTCAGCCCCAATTAGGGCATGTGTTAAACCTCTCGCGTAGATAGCAGGGGAACACTGCTGATCCAACTTTCCAAATGCTTCCATCCCGGTACTTAGTTTTGCAGAAAAAAGGGGGAATTGGGACTTTAAATGAGGCGCACTAGTCGCCTCCATCCCGAAATCAGGTATATATAACAGGGAGTTTGGGACTTTAAATGAAGCAATTTGAAATGCGGAGGATTAACATTGTAATTTTATTAATATTAGTAAATATATAGTAAAGGAATTTCATGTGTATATACAGACATACATATATAATTGGCACAAAATTATAGGCATATTAGAAGGAAAAGTATAAGCAATAGAATACATAATTAGACTGGATAAGTCATGATCAAAGTAATGTTAGTATAAAAGAGCTTATAGCCTATAGGTGCCAAGGATGGCATATCCAGTAACTGATAATAAAATTGCATAGCGAGATGATATAATCATGATATTAATAAATTGGTAACATCAAGGTAACAATGGATAGAATTCTGGCATCAATTGTAGCTCGACGCGTTTCGTGGATGATTTTGTCCACTCATCAGGAGCCTATGATCTCAGTATGTACCTCTTGCAATGAGGGAGCAGGTGTATGCAGTTCTGTGTGGGATATCCTTGTCTGAGCCAGCAGTAGCAGTTGCTTTGGGAGCAGGTAGGAGTGATTTCCCCTACCATACCAGCGCCATATAGGGTCAGTCTGGCAGCATAAGCCCCAAGGTCTGTGGGTGGAAGAAAGCTGATAGATCAGGAAAACTAAGGTCCCTGGTAAGTTCAACAGTTCTTTTCCCTTGCGACATCTGAGATAGGGAGAGTGCCTGCCTGCAAGCTGTGGTCGTGGGGATAGGGTGTGCTCCCTGAATGCATGTCCTCACAGTGCCACTGTCAAGCCACACCCCTTTAGTACCATTATTAAATTAGGTTAGTTGACTTAGAAGGGTGGCCTGAGTTTTTCCTATAAAAAAGCGACTTTTTTATTTAAGTAGATTTATAATGGTAGACAAGTATCCCATGGGCTTCAGGTATATATTTTCTTCAGTCCCATGCACATGACAAGATAGCTGCCTTCTCCACCCTGTTGACTGTGTATGTGTCACAAAACTTGTAGCAGAGCCTGACGTGTAGAGGGAGACCTCTCGTACAGCCCCAGCTCAAGGGCCACTGGTGTTGCGACAGTGGCCGCGGGAGCGTGGTGAGGTAAGAGTGCCTGCAAGATCTTCTGTTGGTCACAAGGGTGTGTGGCAGGTGTGTCACCAGAGTAAGGCTGGATAGCTGAAGCAGCAGATGGCAGCAGGAACAGCAGATGCAGGCACACAGCGGATGGAAGACCAGCATCACCAGGTACTATGCAGAGCAGGACAGATGGATAATTAGATGCAGGGTCAGACAAGGCAGGTCAGCAATGGATGATCAGATACAAGCATACACGTCAGGCAGAGAATGGTCAAGATGCAAGCAGAGGTTGGCAACAGGATATCAGGTAGATGACAGATATAACAAAGTTTTAAGGTAAGCTGAGTTCAGGACAGGAGAAATGCAAGCGTGATCAAGATAAGCTGGGTCAAACACAGGAATCAAAATACACAGCTCAGGAACCAGAACGTGGGTAAAGCTGCAAATCGGACAGCAAAGTACTAGTGCAGTTGCTGCACTTATATAGGCCATTTGGCTCTAGTGTTAATGGCTAACATGCGCACATGCGCATAGGAGTTTGCCTCTGCGTACGAATACTCGTCTGCCTGTGCGCAGGACGGGCACTTGCAGGAACGTGCATGCTCATTTGCCCTTGCCTCGGAGCTTTGGCTGTATTGTGGCCAGCACGTCCCTGACAATATGTCAGCACTATGATGAACAGACATACAAATGTTTTTGCAGGTAAAACAGCTCCCATATACCGTATGCATTTCAATGGTATATTTAGCTGTTTGCTTATAGTGCAGTTTTAGTTTAATGATCTATAAGAATTATATGTCAAAAGTGAATAGAGAAATCATTACTGATTTGATTAATTATGAAAGCAATTATACAGAGATGTAAATGATCCTAAAAGCCAATAAGATAATTAAACGCTAATTAAAAAAAAATAGGCACAAATATACACAAGACCAATAGTCCCAAAATTCTAATTAGATGAGGTTTGTAATTATCTAATATGTAACCCTCAATACATACTGTACTCCTCAAGCACCTCTCTGCAAATGCTGTGCCACCTCACACAGAGCCCCTGCAAACAGATCCATAACAACCCCAAGGACAATGAAGAAAGGGTTGTTGTATGGAATAATAACAGTGGCAGGCTGATAAACAATGACCTTTTGGCTTCTATTTTACATCCAGCTGGAAGGGCTGTATGCGTGGAGAGATTTCCTGATAAGCTCAGGTTGAGCTGGAAGGCAGGTCTGTCAACCAAAAAGGCCAGGACACTCAACACTTTCAAGGTCATGGAAGTCAAGTAATGAAAATTAGTTTAAATTAAGCTACTGTATGCATGATGAGATGCAACTAATATGGAAAACCTGGTGAAGACCACACAATTTAGCTGAACCTATAGAAACAAAATCTCTTATTTTAAGTTGTTTTACATGTTGATAAAATATAATACAGCTGTTGCGGGGACAAGCCAATTTAATATTGTTATTATCATTTCATTATTAATATCACGATCATTGTTAATATAATTTGAATTTATTAATATCATTATCATCAGTATTATAAATATGATATTATTATCATCAGTTTTTTACAAAAATGAAGGGATAGAGATCAGAGGGCCCTGCTTGTTAGCGCTTACAATCTAAAGGGAAGGGTCAAGTGATTCAAAAGGTGTGAGGGATGAGCTGGTGGAGAAAGTAAAAGTACAGTTTATTCATCTCTGGCCCCCACTAGTCAACCACAGCATTGTGGTTAAATATTTGAGAAAGAGGTACTGTATTTGAGTAGAGAGAGATACTTGTCTTTTCTTGGCAATGTTCTGGTCCACTTATTCATACAAATTGTTTGAAATACATAATAGGACTTTTACTGGTGCTTAAGGATCCACTGCAACTCAATAGTAAAATGTATACAAATTTTATTTATATCATACTATTAAAATCATTATACATTAAAACCTTGGATTGAGAGTAACTTGGTTTAAGGCCCCTTTTACACGATTGGACCGTTCAGGTCTGCCTGTCAGTTTTGACGGCGGACCTGAACGGGCGATCCATGTTAGCCTATGGAGCGTCGGATGTCAGCGGAGACATGTCTGCTGACATCCGACCCCGTCCGATCCGCTAAAAGCAGACGGATGGCCCTACGTCCAGGTCCGTCGCTGGCGGATCGGATCGGGTGAGATCTGACAAAACGGACATGCTGTCCATTTTCGTCCGATCCCTCCATAGGCGGCAGCGGCGCCTGACAAGCCCCTCCCCGCTCAGTGAGCAGAGAGGGACCTGTCATCCGCCGGCTCAGCGGAGATCAACGGACTTTCGTGTGAAAGGGGGCTGAGAGTGTTTTGCAAGACAGGCAAAAATGCTTTTATACATTTTGACTTGCTATACAAGCGATGTCTTGATATACAAGTAGCGTCACATCACAACTGCGTATAAAAGAGAAGGGAGGCACCTCTAAGTTTAGCAATATGGTTACATTTAATGAAGGTACAACATTTAGCAACTCACATGGTTGATGATTAAAGCTGTCCACATTGACCGTCTTCCGCACTGCCATCTACGTCATCCCTTCCATACTGCGCTCCATGAGCGCTTCAAGTCTCGCTTTCAGATCACTCTACTGCAAGGTAGTCTTCCCATTCACGATTGCAGACTGACAGCGGTGAAAGCTGGCGGAGCATGCGTGCTCCTTCATCAGGCATGTGCACATGTCTGATGAAGGAGTACGTATGCTCCGAACGCGAGCCTACAACGTCCCCTGTCCCCTGACACACCTGCTGCACTGATCTCTAATGCCCCGTACACACGGTCAGACATTGATCGGACATTCTGACAACAAAATCCTAGGATTTTTTCCGACGGATGTTGGCTTAAACTTGTCTTGCATACACACGGTCACACAAAGTTGTCAGAAAATCCGATCATTCTAACGCGGTGACGTAAAACACGTACGTCGGGACTATAAACGGGGCAGTAGCCAATTGCTTTCGTCTCTTTATTTATTCTGAGCATGCATGGCACTTTGTGCATCGGATTTGTGTACACACGATCGGAAATTCCGACAACGGATTTTGTTGTCGGAAAATTTTATAGCCTGCTCTCAAACTTTGTGTGTCGGAAAATCTGATGTAAAATGTGTGATGGAGCCTACACATGGTCGGAATTTCCGACAACAAGGTCCTATCGCACATTTTCCGTCGGAAAATGTGTGTACTGTGTGTACAGGGCATTAGCCTCGGAGACCACCGAAGCGTCCGGGACTACTGACCACTGCTGCCCAGCTGGATACAGGGGATCCCCCAGGACTAACTTTAAATATACAAATATACCTGCAAACTTCTGCTCAAATGTGAGTTGAACTTGATGTAATTAAACTTTGTGGTTTAACCCTAATGCTGCACTCAGAGTGGCGCCACTTTCCCTCTCTCTTATGGACATTTAATTGCTTTTAAATTTAGAAACAGCTTAACTCAAAGACAAATTGAAAAAATGTCAAAGAATCTGAAAGCAGACAGCATTTCACTTGTTTGTATGGTTGCTTGGGTCACTTGGACAGTTTTGAATTAGACAGTGTTTTTTGCCTGGTTTAAAAGCTTCTGCTCCTGTTTCCCTGTGTTTTTTTTCAGGGCTGTGGGTGCTGTTTTTTTGAAGCCTCTGACACTTATGAGGCACTATTTTACATCAATGACCTGTCCCTTCAAGCTGACTCTATGTGATGTTGAATGAGTGAGTCTGCCAGTTCAGAAAGAAACAAGGACTTGCACAGACTGAACGATTCACTTTTGTTGGACAAAGAAGGAAGGATGGGGCAAGTGCCTAGGGCCCCCCCCCCCCCCCCCCCGCTATCAGTCTGCAGAGTGGAAGCAAGTACCACGTCCTGGAATGCTCCAGTAGCCAGGACAGGATCAATATTATCTCCTGCATGCTGCCTGTATAGTTTCAGTGCTGATGTCAGAGCAAGCAACACAGAACAGGGAGCATCTCCTTAGATAAATAACCAGTTATACCAAAGCTAGGACAGTCTTAGTCCCGCTGACCACCGATACAGTGCCATTTTCTTCCGATGCTGGGGCATTTTTCCTCTTATTGACTACCAACTCCAAGCATTGTCTTCCTTCCACTGATGACAATGGGGTGACTTATGTTCCGCACACTGACCACTGACATGCTTTTGTTTTTTTGGGGGGGGATTTTATGCTGGATACACAATTTCAGTCACTAGCTTTCAGTTGAAAAAATTACTAACAGAGTGGATCATTGATATATTTGTTTGCTTTTTTGATTGAACTAACGTACAAAGTGTTTAAGATTGCTTAAAAATTGCCACAAATGTAGCCACCATAAGATGGGTATAATATTATTGGCTTGTTTTGTACACACAGGACCACCTTATTGTCCTTTTGAATCCTGAAGTGTAGATAGCTTCTCTGCTTTCTTGGCTACATCTTTTGAGAGGAAATGATAATCATTTTGTAGACATAATAAGAACATTGTGAATCAAACTGTTTACATTCTTGTGTTGTTGGGAAGTTATTTTTTTCCCCCATGTATACACGTCTTCCCATCTCCATGGAATTTACTTTGCAACGTCACTTTATGATCTGAATGAGTTGCCTAATAAATGCCATCATTAGGACAACTCTCGCTATCTAATCAAACAGATTAAAATTTTTTTTTTTAAATTAGGCCATAGGCCAATTAAAGGGCATAGCCCCTCCCCCAACATTCTCCTTTTTTTCCTCATACCTCTGGATCTGGTGAAGACTAGCAGTACGTCCATACCTCTGCAGTTGGCAGCTCCTGCCATGTTCAGCCTCTCCCGTGCGCAGTCCCTGTTCTTGGGCCGCTATTAGCACTGATAAGACTGGGAACCCCTTCTGTGGATCTTTTGGGGTCTTGCAGAGTTTCCTCATAGGAACGCAGTCTGCTGGCGATTTAAGAACAAACAAATGTCGGTGGATGCAGTAGGAGGATCAGCTTCTGTTCGGTCCCCTTGGTCAGGTTAGATTCTCTCCCTCATTCTAAAAATAAAAGAGGTATAAGTGAGCTTGGTAATAAAAGTTTTTTAAGTGAGATAAGAGCAAAGAAAGAAAATAGGTGTCCGTTTTATGCAAAAAGTTATTTTTGTCCCCTTTAAGACGTTTTTATTCCCGGTTCACGCATGCGCGCCCCGGGTATTGTGTATTATGCCTTTTCTTTTGGTTTCTGGGAGCAGAGTGATGTTTGGGGTGCCTACCGTGTCCTCTGGCTGGGTGTTCCTCTTCTCCGCTCGCTATGTGAGTGGTGGGGTGAGAGGGGGTAACATCTCTCCTGCTTCATCGTGGCGTGTTCCGGGTCTCTGTGCGCAGGCGCAGCCCGGAATATGTGGCGTCCCGCAGATGACATTATGAACGGTCCGATGTCCCTGATGCGCATGCGCATAGGGCAGTGAGGTCTCGCCGCCATCTTCATTGTGGGAAAGGAACGTTCCCATCTCTATCTGCTATCAGGGGGGTTATTTAACTAATTAATTAATTGAATATCCACACCCCCTCTCCCTTTAAAAATTGGTTAATTTTTGAGCTCAGGGCTGCCCTTTATAGCCAGTGTGTGCCCTGCAGCTCAAAACTTTTACAGCAAACAGGTATGTGTTACCTTTTTCCTTTTCACTGCTGATATGGATTTTTGCTAGGTTTTTCTTTAGGGTCCTATTCTTTCTTTTCCCATATTTCTACAGCTGATCCTCCTGCCCATTTCGTCATGAGCCATTCGTCTCGCAGTCAAGATCCTCTTATGTCTAAAAGGTGCGCCCTGTTCCTACCAAGCGGTCCAGAAAGTCTTCAAGACGCTATGACAACGACGACAGTCCTGAGCGAGAGTCACGGTCTTCGCGTCATAAGTCTTCCAGGAGATCTGGGTCCAGAAGACGTCATCGCTCTTCCTGAGGAAACTGAACCATTGGCTTTCAGTTTTTCCATGGTCCAACCATTTGTTGAGGCAGTGAAGAATGTCATTGGTTGGGAGGATCTGGAAGAGCCACCTCAAAAGTAAAAGACTTGTTTTCCTTTCCTTAAGAAAAAGCAAGTGTTCTTCCCGTTAATGAGAGATATCAAAGAAGTCAAAGAGGATGAATGGAACAAGACAGACAAAAAGTTTTCCTTAGCCCATCTGTCCAAGTTATATCCTTTAGCTGATAAGGATACACAATCTTTAAGTTTAATGCCTGTGGTTGATGTGGCAGTTGTACGGCTAGCAAAGAACATGACTTGGAGGATTCAACTTAATTCAAGGATCCCCTGGACAGGCGAATTGACTTGGATCTCAAGAGAAGCTATCTAGCTGCAGGGGCAGCCTGCAGACCTGCCATTGTGCTAACGTCTGTTTCTAACGCCATCAAGTCATGGACAGAAAACATAGAAGCGGCCCTCTGCCAGGATGTCCCCAAGGACGATATAATCAGGGCTCTGGGGGAGCTTAAGTAGGCAGCGGATTTTGTGGGTGAAGCAGCCATTGACACGATTCGACAATCATTTAAGTCATACAACCAGGAGATTGGTTGATATCAGTAGACCTGCAGGACGCCTACCTTCATGTCCCTATTCTACCATCTTTCCAAAAGTACCTAAGGTTCGCAGTGGGTCGTGTCCACCTGCAGTTCCAGGCTCTACCCTTCGGGCTGTGCACCTCTCCTCGGGTGTTTACGAAGGTGCTACTATCCGTCCTGGCCCCTTTAAGAAAAAGAAGGATTAAGAATTTACGTCTGGACGACATCCTATTGTTATCAAACAATCCGGATCAACTTATAGCCCACAGAGAGATACTTCTACAGTCTTCGTCAGATCTAGGTTGGTTGGTGAATCATCGGAAGAGCCAGCTGATCCCAGCACAACAAATGATCTACCTAGGAGCAATGTTCAATACAGATCTGGCCACAGTTTCTTTACCACAACAGAAGATAGAGGGCATCATTCAAAAGATGTTGAAGATTTTACGGAAGTCCCACTTGTCAGCCTCACAATGTCTGAGCCTCATAGGCACACTGTCTTCCTGTATTCCTATGGTCCCGTGGTCTCACTGGCATTTGAGACACTTCCAGACAGGTTTTATAACACAATCGAAAAAGCAACATCTATCCCAGACAATTCTGTTTTCAACCCTGATGTCCAGGAGCCTGCACTGGTGGACCAGGCCGGAAAATCTCTCCCGTTATCATCTGGGTTCCCACTCTTGGACACCAATTACTTCAGAAGCGAGTGGTCAGGGGTGGGGTGTCCCTTGCAGAGAAGTCAGGATCCAGGAAAGATGGTCCCTTCCCACCAGGGGGTTAGTATCCAATGTATTGGAAATCAGAGCAGCTTTTCTAGCTTTAATTTCATTTGCACCCCAAATCAAGGGACAGAGGGCACTTCTGCGCCTGGACAATAAAGCTGCAGTTTCCTATCTTCAGAAACAGGGAGGCATCCATAGCAGGACGCTTCTGAGGGAAGTGGAAACCATAATGATCATGGGCCGAAAGAAACCTGGTGGACCTCAGAGCGATATATCTCCCAGGCAAGATGAACACAGAGGCAGACATCTTGTGGAGGAGATTTGGGGACAACAACGAGTGGTCACTCCACCCCATGTGTTCCATCAGATTTCCCATCTATGGCAGACACCACAGGTGGACCTTTTTGCTTCCCAACAGAATTCCAAGCTTAGGAGATTCTTTTCTTGCCTGCCACACCCACAAGCGGAGGGAGTAGATGCATTATCATGCCCTTGGAACTTCAAGATGGCTTACGCCTTTCCTCCTCGTCCGCTCATATTCAAAGTTTCTTCTCAGACTCCTAAGGGAACCAGTTCAAATTCTGGCAGTATTACCTTATTGGCCGAAGAGGCCTTGGTTTCCACTATCCTTGCACCTCAGTGTGAATCCTCCTATCAAGATTCCCCCCTTCCCACAGCTGTTAACTCAGGGCAGGCTAATCCCTCCAGACCCACAAAAGCTGGATCTTCAAGTATGGAGGTTGAAAGGAGGAGGTTTCCGTTGTTAGGATGTTCTCAGGAAGTCATATCCACCTTGCTGAAAGCCCAGAAACCAGCAACCAATGCAATTGATGTTGTAAAGGGCAGCGCAAACTGTTGGCGCTATATAAATCCAGTATAATAATATTAATATATGCTAAGATCTGGGACAAGTTCCTATCTTACACTTCAGGAAAGGGTTTTGACCCAGTCTCTCCTACTACTGTTAATATTTTGAGTTTTCTTCAAACAGATTTTGACTTGGGTCTCAGCCAGAGTCCCTTTAAAGTTTAAGTGTCGGCAATCTCAGCAGCAACCAACACAAGGTGGGCTGAAGATCCTCTAGTGGTCACATTTCTCAAGGGTGTACTGAAGATGCACCCTCCAACCAGGCATTCCTTTCCAAAGTGGGATCTTCCCCTGATACTAGAAGTATTATCCGCTCACCCATTTGCATCAGTAGATAAAATATCAATTTGGAACCTAACCCTGAAAACAACCTTTCTCCTGGCTATCACATCCGGCAGGAGGATTTCGGAGCTTCACTTCCTGGGAGTAGAAGATGAACACATTTCTTTTCTTCCAGACAGAGTATAACTTCACCCTCTCAGCGACAAATCTATCGGAACCATGGGCATTACCAGTCTTCTCTGACCCAGAATCAAGCTCCTGTCATGAGTTAGATCTCTCCAAAGTTCTCAGAGCCTACTTGGAAACCACAGCGAATTTTAGGCACTCCGACAGACTTCTCATCATGCCATGGGGCAAGAATACAGGATGGGAGGCTTCCCCCAGAAGGCTTAGGCCCTTAGGCACGCCAGCTGCTGCCCCAGTGCCGGGTTAAGGCACACCTTCATGTATGCAGCCATTTGGCACATGTATTTTTTAACCTTTATAAAAAAACAGGATTACACCATTTGGTTCCCTATTGTCTTTTCATATATCCCATCTGTCTGTCTGGAGGAGGGGTTTGCCTTTATCCATAAGTCTTCATCATTGCAGCAAGCATTATCTTGGTAAAGTTTTTTGACTCGCTTTTTAACTAAAGGAGTCAATGTCTTCTGGTAAGCAGATCTTATATAAGAGCACATTGGGTGTATTCTCATCAAGCTGGTGAAGGAATGTATGCTTTTTCTTTTGAAGAATCTGAACATAGCAGTTCATTCTTGGATATTATTGTTTTGTGGTTCAATTGGGACATTTTACCACTTTGCACGTTTTTTCTAGTTATTCAGTCATTACCACATTATTCTACTATTTGTGTATATTCACTTATGCCACATTGCACTTTATTTGTATTCACAAATGATTATTGTGTAGTTTAATTTACCAATCAATTTCGTTTTAGTGCTATAGAGCACCCTCTACACTTTATCAGATTAACTATTTGAGTATCACTACTTAATTAGAGGAGCAGCTGCATTTTTAATTTTTATTTACTTTGTTGAGCTTGTCACATTTCATTTATTGTTAATTTGTTTGGCGCAGAGTTTTCCACTTTTTTACACAGGCTTCCCCCAGAACCTTGGCCTCTTGGGTCGTCAAATTAATGCAAAAAGCATACAGGGTGAAGAACTTGGATCCTCCGGCTCAGGTGAATGCTCATTTAACGAGAGGGCAAATGTTTCTCTTGAAACAGTATGCGCCACTTGGCCTTCCCGCAGGGGCGGACTGACCATTCGGGCACTCGGGCACTGTCCGAGGGCCCCATGCCACTAAGGGGCCCCATCAGGGTTGCCAGCCTCAATAAAACCAGGGACAGTATGTAAAAAGCTGTGTTTTTTAAAAAACCCCAAGATTATAGCTGCCCAGCCTCTCCAGTACTTTTTCAGTGTGTGTATGTGTATTCTGTGTGTGTATATTGTGTGTCTGTGTGTGTATACTGTATGTGTGTGTGTGTATACTGTGTGGCCCCATAATCTATTGCCTGTGGGCCCCATAATCTCCTATTGCCTGGGGGCCCCATAATCTCCAATGCCCGGGGCCCCATAATCTCCTATTGCCCGGGGGCTCCATGAGTTGTCAGTCTGCCCCTGCCTTCCCGGCACACGTTCCTCAAACATTTATTCCTATCCTTGGGGCTCTCACAACAGTAGAGTTCGGGAGAAAAGCACTTCATGCTGCTTTGTCTGTGTCTAATTAAAGTTTATTTTTTGTTTAAGCATTAAAACACACCCGTGTTTTAGCCAGGAAACAAGTCACAGAGGCCGCATCACTTCCTGCATCTTATGCTCAGAGTGTACTTGGACTGCTGCCACCATCTTAGAAATGGCAAACGCCCATAAAACAGAGAAAAGCAGTAAAAAGCATATGGAAAGCAAAGGGAAACGCTGTCACTTATGTCAAAGCTTGTTTCACTAGTTGCCGCCCACCCACCGTCAGATGACGGCGGTGCAGCTCTCATTCTGGGACGCGATCATGTGACAGCGTCCCAGAATGGCCGCCCTTGCGCGGGGGCCTGCAGCGATCGCGGCTGCGCTGTGCTGCTAGGACACAGCGCAACCCAGATCTCTGTATAGAGCCGCATCTGTGGCTCTTTAACCATGTGGTCGCCTGTGTCCAGTCACAGCCGGTCACATGTAAACACGGAGATGCCGGTAATCGGCGCTCCTCGCCTCACACTGACAGAGTGTGAGGAGAGGAGAGCTGATCAGCGGCATCTCCCCACAGGGGACAGCTAGGTATGTAATCAGGGCCCTGATCATCAGTGCCCTGATTACATTTAAGTGCCCACCAGTGTCACCAATCAGTGCCCACCATTGCCCACCAGTGGCAGCAATCAGTGCCCACCAGTGGCAGCAATCAGTGCCCACCATTGCCCACCAGTGGCAGCAATCAGTGCCCACCACTGCCCACTTGTGCCACCCATCAGTGCCCATTAGCGATGCCAGTCAGTGCTGGCTATCAGTGCCGTCTACCAGTGCTGCCCATCAATGCCCATCACTGCTGTCGATCAGTGCCCATCAGTGTCACCCACCAGTGCCACCCATCAATGCCCATCAGTGCCCATCAGTACCGCTTATCCGTGCCGCCTATCAGTGCCCACCAGTGCCGCCTATCAGTGCCCACCAGTGCCACCTATTAGTGCCTATCAGTGCCACCTAACAGAGCACATCAGTGCTGCCTATCAGTGCCACATATCAGTGCCATCTATCAGTGCCCATATGTGCGGCATATTAGTGCCTCCTCATCAGTGCCACCTAATCAGTGCCCATAAGTGCCGCCTCATCAGTGCCCATAAGTGCCACCTCATCAATGCCCACCAGTTCAGTCTATCAGTGCCGCCTCATCAGCGCACATCAGTGAAGGAGAAAAATGACAGTTACAAAATTTACTATAAAATGTTTTCTTCAAAATTTTTGGTCTTTTTTTCTTTTAGTAAAAAATAAAAAACCTAGCAGGGATTAAATACCACCAAAAGAAAGCTCTATTTGTATGAAGAAAATGATAAAAAAAATGTGTTTGGGAACAGTGTAGCATGACCGCGCAATTGTTATTCAAAGCGTGACAGCGCTGAAAGCTGAAAAATGGCTTGGGCAGGAAGGGGGTGTAAGTGACCTGTAGGCAAGTGGTTAAAGTTTTCTTTGACAGGCCTGCACCACTAAAATGGGGCTCCAACCATATAGCTCATGTAGAAGCTGTAGAGGAAGGACTTCCACCCAGGGGAGGCTGCAATATGCCCCCCAGACCACCAGAATGGGGCTCCAACCCAGGAGAGAATGAACCTGGCTGGAGCGACAAACGGTAAGGGCTACCTCATGACTCTAGTCCTGATCAGGTAAGGAACAAAAAGGAGAGTGGTGTGAGCCAAGTCGGTCTTTAATTTATAGTTAACCAGTCCTATCAGGTTGTGGGGGCGGAGCCACAACCCACTGTATGCTGCCATGATGCATCAGGAAATATGTTTTCCCTCCTTCAGTCTTTGTCCCAATTTGTTTTATTTTAATAAGACTTTTATGTGATTTCTACTGCGTGTTTTCAGAATGTGTGTTTTCAACCTTATAATGAAGAGAAAAATTGTCTCCAAGTAAACAACGAGTCAAGGAAGGATATAGCTGGTATACTTTTGCAAAGCTTCAGATTTCAGCTAGATAAACTATCTTATAATCTGAGAGAGACCCCCCCCCCCCCCCCGCTGACTCTGATAGCTGAACACCAGACCATACACGTCAGAAGTAACAAACAAAATTTTGAAAAGCTGTTTATTTCCTTGTACCTCGGGAGCAAGCATACTTCTATGTCCTGCAGATCATTTCGTTTTCAGCTCCCACTGTACTTCCTGGCCATTTTGGCTATATGCACTACAGATCTCTTAATCCCCGTCACTGCAGCCATGTCTCCAGCCCTCTCTCCTCTCAGCCATTCACAAAATTGATGCCGGGGCTATATGTTTTGTAAATGGCCTGGGGAGATCACTAGGGTCTAGGGTCTTACTAGGGACAATGAGATCCTCCGAAGTAAAGAGAATGTTTCCATAATATATGTGTCAAAGCAGCGCTATAGATCAAACAAATAATGTGCAAATAATTGCAATATGAAACTGCAAATAAAGTGCAAAAAGTGCAATATGGAACAGTAAACTATAAGTGCAATATGAGACTGTGTGCAGACAGGTGCAAATATTTAAACATGTATGTTCCAATAAGAAACAATAAAGTGCCAGAGAGTGCATAGTGAGAACAAAGACCATTAGCATGTGTTCTTCCAACTCAAGTGTAAAGAGATCCACCACCGGATAGGAATAATCATCACACCTCTTACCAGAAAAGATGGACCATAGGTTACAATGGTCAAAAGCGCATAGGATGTTAACACAGGCTGGGTGGTCAGCAAGGAAAACGATGATCATCACTCCACAGTTAATCCCAATAGAATGCCAGGAAAGAAATACAAATCTCCATCGTGAAGTCCATAATAAACTTCAAAGTTTATTGAAAGCTTAAAGTGTTCACTGACAAGCTTCACAACAGGGTGGATCAGCAGGCTGATAGTATAGAGCAGGGAGCACTAGATGGTGCTCGATGGCTAATGCAGACGGATGCAGAGAGTAGCCAAACTCCTACATGTTTCGTTAGCAATGGTGTCTTCTGGCCCATCCTACCAGAAGACGTCATTGCTGACGAAACATGCAGGAGAATTGGTATCACAATTTTTTAACAAGCTGCTTATTGAGTTTGACCTACCTACTGTGGATTTACAGTATTTTAAAGAGAATGTTTGCCTGCTTGAGATCGTTGAATGTAACCCTGCTCAGAGTTAAGCCCCGTACACACGCGCAGGATGTCGGGCAGCATCAGCCAGTTCAATAGAAATAGGCTGACATTCAGCTCATGTGTACTGCAGCTGGTCTGACAGAAGCCAGCCATTTGGATGCCTTTTGTCATCAAAGGGACATGACCGAAAAATGTCTGCTGACCAGGAGCTGGTTGGTAGACCTTTTTTGGTCTTGCCCATTCGAAAGAAGCCAGCCGAACGGTCGGCTTCTTTCGGACCAGCTGCAGTACACATGGCTAAGAGCGCTGACCTGAGTACTCTGGCAGGGGGGTCGTCCCCCTGTCAGAACACAGTAGAACAGCAGGGGAGATTGCTGTACTAACAACGGATTGTTAGTATAGCGGCTGAGCTGTCAGTTTATTTTCGTGCAGCCCGCTAGGTTGAACAAAAAAAAAACTAGCAGTGTGCACTAGGCTTTATGTGGATAAAATAATGCCAAATAATCCATAGCAACATTAGCAAATGGGAATTTCATTCTTGGAATTTATCTGTCTGAGTACAATATCTTTTAATTAACTCGTCTGTCTGTACAAACCTATTTATGAGAAAGGTCTATTTTAATTAATTTAATAGTGTGTTGCTATGTGGTTGTATTTAATTGAAAAATCACTTTCTGGTATAGTGCAACTAAGGCGATAACATATGTTGGAGATGTTTAACAACACAATAAGGCAGGGTCCACACATATGCGAATTGGATGCAGGTTTCCCTGCATTGAATTTGCATGACAGGAGAGTGTGCCTCGCTCTCATTGGAGCCAGTTCACACATCTCCGGGGCGGCCGCGGTCTGCATTTTAAAAGGGTTCTGTGCATCTTTGGTTCTGATTCAGGTGCGAATTCAGGCAAAAATTCAGACCTAATGGCACCTGAATTGGTGAACAGGGACGCACCGGACCCAGTGCTGTGAGCCACGGCATATGTCAACCTAGCCTAAAGGACTAGTGCACGGTTCTAAAGTCAGAAGGTTTTTTTATCTTAATGCATTCTATGCATTAAGATAAAAAAAACCTTCTGTGTGCAGCAACCCCCCTCAGCCCCCCTAATACTTATCCGAGTCCCCTCTCCATCGAGTGATGTTGCACCAGAGACTCGGCTGTCCGGGACTCACCTCCTCATTGGCTGAGGCAGCAGCGGGGCGCCATTGGCTCTCGCTGCTGTCAATCAAAGTCAGTGAGCCATGAGGAGAGAGAGGGGGTGTCATGCAAATTCAATGCCGTGGCTCTATGTCTGAATGATCACACAGAAGAGGTGCAGCTCGGGTGCCCACGTAGCAAGCTGCTTACTGTGGGGGCACTCAGCAGGAGGGAGGGGCCAGGAGCGCTGGTGAGGGACCAGAGAAAAGGAAGATCCGGGCTGCTCTATGCAAAACTATTACACAGAGAAGTTAAGTATGACATGTTTGTTATCTTAAAACAAAAAAAAATGAGACTATCACTTTAAGTAAAAAAAATGCATTATACTATCTTTTCTGGCCCCCCCTAACCTAATCTAACCAAGAACGCCCCACCCAGTTGCTTGCTGGGTATGACAGCCTCATCTGCTATTTACCTCCTTGGGTTGAAAGGTTTACAGTGCTGGCTTTGTTTTTGCAATAAGCCACTCTGAACAATCGGCCTATAGAGGAAATATCCTAATGCCCTGTACACACGGTCGGACATTGATCAGACATTCCGACAACAAAATCCATGGATTTTTTCCGACGGATGTTGGCTCAAACTTGTCTTGCATACACACGGTCACACAAAGTTGTCGGAAAATCCGATCGTTCTGAACGCGGTGACGTAAAACACGTACGTTGGGACTATGAACGGGGCAGTAGCCAATAGCTTTCATCTCTTTATTTATTCTGAGCATGCATGGCACTTTGTGCATCGGATTTGTGTACACACGATCAGAAATTCCGACAACGGATTTTGTTGTCGGAAAATTTTATAGCCTGCTCTCAAACTTTGTGTGTCGGAAAATCCGATGGAAAATGTGTGATGGAGCCTACACACGGTCGGAATTTCCGACAAGGTCCTATCACACATTTTCCGACGGAAAATCCGACCGTGTGTACGGGGCATAACACTATCGGCTAAGAACCTTTCGACAGAAGAGGCAATAATATGAGGATGACATCTGCTAAGTATATAGAAATTCCTATGCTGACACTGACAGTGTAATGAATCAGTTACTGCAGAGAGTGAACTGATATAATGTTGCCAAGGCAGAGCTCTGTTTACCTTGAGTGATCTGTAAGGCCTCATGTACACTGCTGCTGGTAAATGGACATTTAGGACCAGTTGGGTATTTTTTTCAACTGCTCCTCTGTTATCTTATCAGTACATGTACACAGGGTCGTTTATAGTCGTTTCTGGGCAGTTGAGGTTAGAGGTTTTTTGTTTTTTTGGAATGCAAAAAAATGAGTTCAGAAGCTGAGTTTAAAGGTATTTCAAGCGCCAAGCGCTTCTAAACGTGGCTAACGCGGCAAATCGGGTTTAGCCGCGTTTTGTTTACAGGCATTTTTCATTTTTTGGCTATTTTGAAAAAAAAAATAAAACATTTTTTATTTTTTTTAAAACGCTTCTCAACGCAAATGTGGCAAAACCCGGCAACATGTACACGTGGCAAAACGGACGTTTGAAACGCTGGTTACTATCTGTCAAGTTAAATCGTTCAGGAGAAGTTGTAAAAACATCCCGTGTACATGAAGCCTTCAATTTGGTAAATGTATCAATGGAGTTTTGTCTTGCCAACATTGTATCAATGCTTGATAGAAGTTCACTCTCTGCGGTAGCTGCAGAAGCAGAGTCTGCGTATTATCTGTGTATTTTAGACCAAGGACACTCTGTTACAAAATTCTGAACTAGAATGCCCATACTCTGTGTATCCCTTTTTTTCTTTATTGAAAAAAGGCCACCTATCACATTCAGTGGCCAATAGAGAGACAAAGGTGGTGGGCCACAGTACAAACATGCAACGTATTTAGTATTGATTTTTTGCATAGGAAGTATCTTTATAAGATAATTTAATAAGGTAATATCAGGTTTTGCAACATACTCATCATTGTTTTTCTGCACAGAAAATATTGTTATAAGGTAATACATTATCTGTACGGTACACATTCAGATATCTTATAGTCTGCTTTGCACTTTGAGAATGTTTTACAAATATCTGGTATCAAGGTACTTTACAAGCTGTTTCATAAGATAATTAAAACGAGCACAGATTTTTTCTCCTTTTTATCTGTCATGGAAGTTTGCCTAATAGCGCAGGTTTTTGCGACCCAAAGGTTGACATAATACCAACTTGTACCAATGTAGGGAGCAAAGCATCAAGTCCCCTTTTATTAGGGCTAGAACAAATAACATAAAAGGTACAATAAATATCTAATCTACACAATTCATATCAGACAGATATACACTATATTGTCAAAAGTATTGGGACAACTGCCATTATACGCACATGAACGTTATAGACATCCCAGTCTTAGTCCGTAGGGTTCAATATTGAGTTGGCCCACCCTTTGCAGCTAAAACAGTTTCAACTCTTCTCGGAAGGCTGTCCACAAGGTCTAGGAGTGTGTCTATAGGAATGTTTGACCATTCTTCCAGAAGTACATTTGTGAGGTCAGGCACTGATGCTGGACGAGAAGACCTGGCTTGCAGTCTCCGCTTAAATTCATCCCAAAGGTGTTCTATCAGGTTGAGGTCAGGACTCTGCGCATGCCAGTCAAGTTCCTAAATCCCAAACTTACTAATTTGTGTCTTTATGGACCTTGCTTTGTGCACTGGTGCACAGTCATGTTGGAAAAGGTAGGGACCATCCCCAAACTGTTCCCACATAGTTTTCAGCATGAAATTGTCCAAAATGTCTTGATATGCTGCTAAAAGTGCCCCTCACTGGAACTGACCCGCCAAGCCCAACCCCTGAAAAACAACCCCACACCATAATCCCCCCTCCACCAAATGATTTGGACCAGTGCACAAAGCAAGGTTCATAAAGACATGGATGAGTGAGTTTGTGGTGGAGGAACTTGACTGGTGTGCACAGAGTCCTGACCTCAACTCGATAGAACACCTTTGGGAGGAATTAGAGAGGAGACTGTGAGTGCAAGTACTGTATGTATACATTCAAGTGTGCGCAAATGTGTGTGCAGTAAAATACACTGCAACAACACACAGGCCCACACACAATGGCAATTAGTAATAAGGTTGTGTAAAACACATAAAGCAATCCATAATCCATATCATTCCCAGTACCATGCAGAATGATCACATGACTGGTATGGAATAGAGTGGGGCAGTACTCACCCAGCAGCTCACATCAACCGGTCAGCGGGATGATGGCACCAAAGGGCAAAGAGATACGTACATGTAAATAGATAGTAGTTAACACCGTACAGCGATAACCACGTAAACGCTCCATACTATAAGCAAAGTAATTGGTACAAATTATATAACCGCAATCTTAGAATGTTGTCAACTGGCGGTATGTGTTGGTGAGGACAAGGTGGTTTGACTGCACAGCTCCCCAAAAAAATGACGTCCAATAGGGACCATTAGCCTAAATGGGTATATAAGAAGATACTGCTAATACTCAGATTCTAAAATTATACTGATAACAGTACCAAGCTCAACACAAAATATATATGAGTGCACTGCTCACCTTACAGATACAGTTGGTCAGTGAAACACAGCAGCATCCCCAAAGATGACAGCAGGGTCACAGTCCCAAAAAAGGGATAAATGATTTGAGCCAGCAAGATAAAGGCATAAAGATGTGATAAATGGATAGGTATTTGCACAAGTTGGGGAATCAGGCCAAGATGGAAGAAATCTGGGGCATAATCACAAAAAAAGCCAGAAACAGCAATAAATATAAATTTGACTAATAACCCACTTAAACAAGGTCAAACCAAAAGAGGTAGCTAGCTCACCCTTCTTAAAGTGGTTGTAAACCCCAGTCATGAAATCTGAACAAATCACATATACTGTATCTGTAGTGTTTACTTGTCTATATCCATAGCTTCGAGTGTCGTTTCTCTCTGGTGCTTCATTCCTCTGTTATCAGCATGTGTCACTAAAGAAGTTTTCCCCGACATGTGAGATAAATTTGTGATGGGGGAGGGAGCTCCGCACACAGCTTGTCTATTCAGAATACAGCTCTGCATGTTCCTTTGTTCCTGTGCTGTGTGTGGAGAAGGATGGGTCTCTTTCCTCCAATCAGCTCTCACACAGAGAGTTTAAGAGCTGTAACTCACTTTGTACTCACAGATGCAGAAGGATCGTATCACTAATCTGCACTTTTGTAGGGATGTAGGCAAGAGATTGCTGCAGATAAACAAGTAAAACTTATGTAGAAGGATTTGTTTCATCTCTGTGTATCACCTGAGGCTATTCACTTCACTGGGTATATCTGAGGGTTTACAATACTTTGCTTCTATCCAAATTATGGTCAATCTTCCTGTAAATACAATACTTAAAAATTATCCACCCACCTTTTTTACATTAAAGAAAAGCAAGCATTAAAAAAAAAACGTAATCGGCACATGTGCACTTAAGCAAACTGAAGCACCGGCGCGTATGTGCCGGTGCTTCAGTTGTACTGTGCTATCACCGGCGACTCCCCCACGCATGTGCGGGAGTGACGCCATCACGGCTCCGGCCAATCACAGTGCCGGAGCTGCGATACCCTGAAGTAACCCCCTGGAGAAACGTCGGCCACTGGAGCAGTGAACGAGGACCACTGCGAGGGCTTTGATCTCAGGTAAGTCATTTATAATGAGCTAGTATGCTATGCATACTAGCTCATTATGCCTTTGTCTTGCAGGGGTTTTTTTAGCATTTTTTAAAAGGGTTTACAACCACTTTAAGTCCTGGCTTTTACCAGGCTCATCTAGGCAAGGTAATGTTACTGGACCTTCCCTTGGCATCCTGGGAAAGCGGGGGATCTCAACCCAGTGAGAATTCGCTCCTATATGCTGCTGGAGTGGCTTCTCGGGAGATTTTTGCAGCGACGTATCAGCGGCAGGATCGATTCTTTACCACCTAGTTTCCCACATTGCCCCCGCAAAATTCGTAGCCACCTCCTGAGACCCTATCTTCCAGTTGCCCCCTGCTACCTCCAAAAACATCATACTGTACAGAGTCAACAAGTCTGCTCCAGAGTCCCCTAACCCCTTCCAGAGCATTCATCCTACAGTAACACCCGTCTCAACCAAGATCCTTCCAGAATGTCAATACACATTTTGTGTCCCCACATTTTTTATTTATTTTTACTCTTGGAGCGCTGAAGGTTTTGGAAGAATTTCCTGGGCCCTGGTATCAATAAGGTTGACAACAACTGGCTTAGAGAGCACTCACCTGCCCCTCAACTCAGGCCATGTCTAAGAAATTCAGGATTTCTTTAGGCTGCAGCTTAGAAGGCTGGAGGAACTTGTAATGATTTTGCTATGTATAGTTATGCTCTTTCCTCTCCTTTATTTGTGCTTAATCGCCAAACTACATCTGGAACCACTCCATTACTGGAACGCATAGGTTTTTTGTCTGACGTCTTAATTCAATGAAGTGTGACATTGTCTACTGCCCTGCTTTGTAATATGAGATTGTGTTGTCAATTAAAACTGATTATGTTCTCTTTAGAAAAGCCATATTTGAAATGCAGTTATATTTTTGGAACCCTTAAAAGCACCTACTATTGCAGGGTACACTTTTTCATTAGTTGAGCTGTTTTTTAATATAGTTTCTTAGAACTCAAGGCAAACCGCTAAATACTTTGTTGAAATACATTTGTTTACTAATTTACCCACCAGAAAATCTGTAATTTTGGCAAGCCATTCTTTTGTTACAGTAAAGTCTGTAAAATCCCTCTGCTACACATTGGTTTTGTATTAACGCTTCCTGGGTCAGCTCCCTGCCCATTGGTCATAAGGTGATGATGCTGATTCATTCTCTCCAGTGACGGGCCTTAGGGGCAGGGAGGTGACATAGGAAACTGAATTGCTGATTCTATAGAGAAGAGGAAATTAGAAAATTAGAGCTAAAAATGGAATGGTTTAGATCAAAGCATATTCATGTGCTAGAATAGCCTAGTCAAAGTCCAGAACTAAATCTAATTGAGAATCTGTGGCAAGACTTGAAAATTGCTGTTAACAGACGCTCTCCATCCAATCTGATAGAGATGCTGAAAAAAATGTATCATTTTCCTTCCACTTCACAATTATTTGCCACTTTGTGTTAGTCTATCACATAAAATCCCAATAAAATACATTTACATTTTTGGTTGTAACATGACAAAATGTGGAAAATTTTAAGGGGTATGAATACTTTTTCAAGGCACTGTAAATACCTGTTATAAATAATATATATATATCACAAAAGTGAGTACACCCCTCACATTTTTGTAAATATTTTATTATATCTTTTTATGTAACAACACTGAAGAAATGACACTTTGCTACAATGAAAAGCAGTGAATGTACAGCTTGTATAACAGTATAAATTTGCTGTCCCCTCAAAATAACAACACACAGCCATTAATGTCTAAACCTCTGGCAACAAAAGTGAGTACACCTCTAAGTGAAAAATGTCCAAATTGGGGCCAATTAGCCATTTTCCCTCCCAGGTGTCATGTGAATCGTTAGTGTTACAAGGTCTCAGATGTGAATGGGGAGCAGGTGTGTTAAATTTGGTGCTATCGCTCTCACTCTCATACTGGTCACTGGAAGTTCAACATGGCACCTCATGGCAAAGAACTCTGAGGATCTGAAAAAAAAGAATTGTTGCTCTACCTAAAGATGGCCTAGGCTATAAGAAGATTGCCAAGACCCTGAAACTGAGCTGTAGCACAGTGGCCAAGACCATACAGCAGTTTAACAGGACAGGTTCCACTCAGAACAGGCATCAGCAGTTTAACAGGACAGGTTCCACTCAGAACAGGCCTCGCCATGGTCGACCAAAGAAGTTGAGTGCACTTGCTCAGCGTTATATCCAGAGATTGTCTTTGGGAAATAGATGTATGAGTGCTGCCAGCATTGAAGGGGTGGAAGGTCAACCTGTCAGTGCTCAGACCATACGCTGTACACTGCATCAAATTGATCTGCATGGCTGTTGTCCCAGAAGGAATCCTCCTCTAAAGATGATGCACAAGAAAGCCCGCAAACAGTTTGCTGAAGACAAGCAGACTAAGGCCATGAATTACTGGAACCATATCCTGTGGTCTGATGAGACCAAGATAAATGTATTTGGTTCAGATGGTGTCAAACGTGTGTGGCGGCTACCAGGTGAAGAATACAAAGACAAGTGTGTCTTGCCCAGTGCCTACAGTTTCATGAGTGCTGCCGGCACTGGGGAGCTACAGTTCATTGAGGGAACCATGAATGCCAACATGTACTGTGACATACTGAAGCAGAGCATGAGCCCCTCCCTTCGGAGACTGGGCCTCAGGGCAGTATTCCAACATGATGACGACCCCAAACACACCTCCAAGATGACCACTGCCTTGCTAAAGAAGCTTGGGGTAAAGGTAATGGACTGGTCAAGCATGTCTCCAGACCTAAACCCTATTGAGCATCTGTGGGGCATCCTGAAATGGAACGTGGAGGAGCGCAAGGTCTCTAACATCCACCAGCTCCGTGATGTCGTCATGGAGGAGTGGAAGAGGACTCCAGTGGCAACCTGTGAAACTCTGGTGAACTCCATGCTCAAGAGGGTTAAGGCAGTGCTGGAAAATAATGGTGGCCACACAAAATATTGACACTTTGGGCCCAATTTGGACATTTTGCACTTAGGGTGTACTCACGTTTGTTGCCAGCGGTTTAGACATTAATGGCTGTGTGTTGAGTTATTTTGAGGGGACAGCAAATTTACACTGTTATACAAGCTGTACACTCACTACTTTACATTGTAGCAAAGTGTCATTTCTTCATTGTTGTCACATGAAAAGCTATAATAAAATATTTTCAAAAATGTGAGGGGTGTGCTCACTTTTGTGAGATACTGTGTGTATATATATATATATATATATATATATATATATATATATATTATAACTGTTTTCTAAATGCATAAGAACTATAAGTCAAGAGTACATACAGAAATGATTACTGTTTTGATTAAATATGAAAGCAATTAATGCTGAAATTTCAACTAGCGTAACATAAAAGCCGATAGATTAGTAGGGTCCACACAAATTTAAAAATAACATGGGCACAATTGCATAGGTCCAGTAATAACAAAAGCATTCTAATTAGATCTAGTGTGTAATGATCTAGTGTGTGAGCCAAAAAAATATATTCTTCCAGCACTGCTCTACAAATGATGTACGATATCCGTAGTTACCAAGTAGAAAGAAAATCCCTGCACATACAGTAGATCAACTGACACTACCAAGGACAATGAAGCTTCGTATGTAATAACATGCAACAACATGTACTGGAAAGGCTGATATTCAGGGTTGCTGTGCACCCTTTGAGGAGGTTTCTACCTAATTCTGGCCTCTCAGCCAGACAGGAAGTGAAGGTAAATATCCCTGATGAAGTCCAGGTAGCATAGGGGTTTTAACGTTTCCCAGCTCTTTTAAAATTTTTGACTGGAATTTGATTTCAGAGTACTTTAGGCTATTGTTTTAAATGTTTGCAGAATTCAGGAGCCAGTCAGTGCAGTCTAGGAGCCCAAATTAAATTGGAAAGGTCCAGGGAGAAAATAAAGATAAAAAGTAAGTCCCAGCTGAATTTTAATCCATTTCTACCACTGCCCATGGCCCTTTAGGAGGATCTGAATGCTGTGAGACAGAGGTGGGCTTCCCTATCATGTGACCACTCACTTTGATTGCAGTCACATGATTGGAAACTACCAATTGTAAATAATGATCAGGAGCTGTCCATGACAACTTAGTCACTGTGCTTATCGTATGAAGTAAGCAGGCTCACAGCACAGACAAGCTTGGAAGCATATGTGTGATGGCTCAGCATTAAAGTGATATTAAAGATTAGTTTTCTTTTTTTTAGAAAAAAATAACAAACATGTTTATACTTACCTATTCTGTTCAAGGGTTTTGCACAGAGCAGCCCCGATCCTCCTCTTCTTGGGTCCCCCTTGCTCATAGCTATCAGTAAGGTCACCTTTTGATGGAAACATATTAGTATTCATTGCTCTATGGATCATTTTACCCCTTGGAATTAATAAAGAAGAAGCTTTTATACTCACCTTGTTGCCGATATGATGTTATTTGGATGTCTATACACAAGCAGATGGAGACTGCTGGCCCGGCACGGTGAAGTTTAAGCCTTAGTCTGAGAATTGTTTATTAGGTTGCAGCACCTTAACCCCCCTTTGAACTGTATATAAATAAAGTAGGGCATATTTGATAGCAGTGACGGCCCATCCATTAGGAGCACAGGGGCGCCCCCCCCCCCCAATCCATGCGTCCGGCCCCTAATCTACATGCAGGGCACCGGACACTTGGAAGCAGACCTCCTATCACAATTTGGATTAGCAGCAAGAATGGGAAGTGTTATCATAATGGGGGATTTTAATTATGCAGACATAGACTAGGCAGAGGGAACCACGCACTCGTCTAAGGCTCGCCAGTTCCTAAATGTCTTGCAGGACAATTTCATGGATCATATGGTAGACGCACCAACTAGAAATAAAGCGTTACTAGATCTACTGATTACCAACAATACAGATGGATGTGGAAATGCGGGGCAATTTAGGAAACAGCGATCACAGGTCAATTGGCTTCAGTATAAATCACACAAATAGAAAACATAAGGGAAATACAAAGACACGGAATTTCAAAAGAGCCAACTTCCCTAAACTACGAACCTTGCTAGAAAATATAAATTGGGATAAAATCTTAGGAACAAAGAACACGGAGGAGAGATGGGTTAGCTTTAAGAGCATATTAAATAAGGGCATTAGCCAGTGCATCCCATTGTGTAATATATTTTAAAGAGCGAACAAAAGTCCTGGATGGCTTAATGCCAATGTAAAAATGCATATAAAAACAAAAGAGAAGGCCTTCAAAAAATACAAGGTAAAGACACATAGCAGAGGAAAAAAAAATCCCAAGAAATTCTTTAAGTATGTAAACAGTAAAAAAGGGAGGTCAGGCCATATTGGCCCCATAAAGAATGAGGAAGGACATCTGGTTACAAAGGATTGGGAGATGGCAAAGGTATTGAATTTACTCTTCTCCTCAGTCTTCACAAGGAAATCGGGGGGGCTTCAGTAACCAAAACTGCAGTGTTTATCCTCGTGACACATCACAGGAAGCACCCTCATGGCTAACAGAGGACAGAATTAGAATTAGTCTTGGGAAACTTAACATTAATAAATCACCGGGACCAGATGGCTTGCACACAAGGGTACTTAGGGAACTTAGTCAAGTGATTGCCGGATCATTGTTCCTCATCCCCTTATCCGATAATCCCCCCGCCCACAGACCCCGACAACCAATGACCAGGGTTGTCGAGAAGAGGCCCTTGTCCTCATCAACATGGGGACAAGGTGCTTTGGGGTGGGGGGGCCGCAGGGTGCCCCCCTTCCCCAAAGCACCCACCCCCCCATGTTGAGGGCATGCGGCCTGGTACAGTTCAGGAGGGGGGGTGCTCGCTCGTCCCCACCCCCTTTCCTTACTGGCTAGCCTGCGTGCTCAGATAAGGGTCTGGTATGGATTTTGGGGGGGACCCACACGCCGTTTTTTCGGCATAGGGGTTCCCCTTAAAATCTATACCAGACCTAAATGCCTGGTATGCTCTTGGAGGGCAACCCTTGTCGGTTTTTTTATTTAAAATTTGCCGTGGAGTTCCCCCTCATGATTCATACCAAACACATGTCAGTATTGCTTGTCGCTCATTGGGAAAGGAATGAGGGCGCTGGCTCCCACAACAGGGCTCGCAGGTGTCAACCTTGCCGATAACAGCGGCGAGATTGACACAATATCGCGGTCACTCTTTCTGGGTAAATTATTTTCTTTTTCCTGTAAAGTCGCTTCACTATAGATGAGGATCGGACATGGAGGCAACTTCCATTGAATTCTATGGGTACAGGTCGCCTAGAAGTCGCCTTGAAGTAGTACAGGAACCTTTTCTGAATTAGGAGCAACTTCAGTAGTGTACATTAAGACGGCTCTCATTGACTATAATGTAATTCCCAATGTCAAACGACTTGGGGCGACTTGAGGGCTGACAAGTCGGATCCCAAGTCGCGGCAGTGTGAACCGACACTAAGGGTACCACGATGGAAGATTCCACTAAGATTTTGTGGGTGTTTGAACATTTTTTTTTATTAAAAAGTATTTTGTTGGGTTTATATTTTGCTTTTTTTGCTGGGGGGGGGGGGGGGGGCTGGGCTAAATTACCTTTGCATCATCTAAGGAGTTTGATGTGTTAATGTCCATGCAGATGCATGTTAGCTGAAATGACTGCTCACTCAGATTTGACAGTTTACATCACAGAAGGTATTGATACACATAATAACCTTTAATAGCACAAGCAGCACACAGACACCATAAAAGATATGCTGGTGCAACAAAACTGATCAGAGAAACATTGATTTATGGTTGATTGTTACATATAACTCGTTGCTGAAATAAAGCCAGAGGAACAGAAGAGGCATCTGCTATGGGTATAGTAATGCTTGGGGGCCCTAGATACATTTCTGAACACAATTTATGTGAGGAGCAGCTGGAGAGCTGCTGATCTCCCACTTACCCATAGCTTTCACATTTGTTTCTGGCTGTTAAACACACAGAATGATAATCTGGGATCATGCATCATTACTATACAGCAAGAGCACAATTTGGAATGCATTCGCCTTGGGTGTAACAATAGTGTCTCACCAATGCTTCAAAGAGAACTTTATGTGGAGTTGTTTTTGCTTGAATGTTTGTGTGGTACTAATCAGAGTTTCACTAGTCCAGCAGGGAATGCTATTAATTAATTGATTAACAAAATGTTGCATTTGCCAAGCCGTGTCTAAACAGCTCCGCTTCTTTATTACCTTGCAGGAAAGAAATAGGAAAGTAAATAGATCCTAAATATTATAATTAGGAGAAAGCAGATTTATAGTCAGAGTATAAAAGCAGGAGAATATACTGCTAATTTCATGCTTGAGAGTATTCAACATAAATGGGAAACATGAATATTACAGATAGAGAATAAACCGTCATTACAGCTCTAAGTGAGAAAACATATTTTCCCGAGAGGCTCTAACTTACACAATAGGGCTTCTAATCCTATTATGAAAATGTGCATTTTCCGCATTACGGCTTAAAAAGCCTGAGAAGCAAAATCGGACTTAGCCTAGCTGTAAGTGATATCATTGACTCATCCATTATTTTTACTTGATTGGAAGCAATACGTTTTGCAAAGCGAGGAAAGGGACTGTTGCATGTGCACTGATGTGTATTTTGGCGTATCCATTTAGATGTGGAAATGTTGGCATATAAACTAGATTTTTTCAATTGAGTCACACGGGAGGATAATGTAATTAAGCCACGTTTACATATCTTTACACAGATGTTTTTTGCATCTTTTTATGGTTTCATGGGTATACTTAGTGTAGTCAGATCAATCCGTTTTAAGACAATTACACACAGCTACAAATAATTTAGAGAGTTTATCGTGCATACTGCCGAGGCTCAATCCAGAACACTGCTTCTCTTTACAAGTGAAGTAGAAGCTGGGTCAAAGTGTTACATATTGTAAACCTATTGTAATTTCATTGGGTTTTTTTTTTCCCTTTTTAATGTTATTTATTCATTTTTTTTCTAGTTCCAGATAGACAAGGTAAGGAAGAACAAAACAAATGTATTTTAGGGTTTATTTGATTTGAGCTTAGAAATGTTTTTATTTCTTAAAGCCAGATTGAATAATATAAGATAATAGTGGAAAAATAGATTTACATCAGCTGTTTTAGGTTATAACAATATCTTATCTTGGGCCCATTCCTGTCCTATTAAAAAAATACTTCCCTTTATAGTGGATGGTGCAACACAAAACACATAACCAGATGTCATGTTGCAGTTATCATTACTGGTGCAACAAAGCCCAAAGAAAAGCAATCTTTGAGATCTTTCGACTAAATATAGATATTCAAATTCCCAATAGTCCTGGAACATTGACATTAGTAATGCATCCTTTTCAACTTTTGTAAATAGATATAGAAAGTTTAAAAAGTGCAGCTCTATAGCTATATATAATATCCAGAAATGAACTGGGTGACGAGAAACCACACACAATAATCAAGTGTGCAAAAAGATAATAAAATAAACTGCACTAATCAAGTGTTAATATAGGTACCATAAGGTCATTGCATTAAACATCAAATGGTTATGGTACCAATCAAAAGTAAAAAAACAAGAAATATATATACAGTATATATATATATATATATATATATATATATATATATATATATATATATATATATATATATATATATATATATATATAATATATATGTAGCGCCCTGCTCCTGAAGAGCAGACGCTATTCTTTTGAAATTTAAATTAGTTGTAGCTACAGTTTTGGCTCAACTTATTATTGCCTAAATTTAATGGTTTCTGTGCCAGATTGGCTGGACTGTGCAGATTTCCATCTAACCATGGGTGGTGCTGTAATCATTGGTGGATTGGGAAATACAGTCTGGTCAGACACATTGACTACTCGTTGCTCTGAGGCTTTTCGGTGGGAGTGGTTCACACACCGGATATTCTGGGTAGGGTAATTTAAGGCACAGACGCCATCTTTCGTGACTATCGGTGGGTCCGCGCTTCCTGATCCCCCGGGCTCGGGGGGTGGGTTGGCGCTCCCCACCTCATGGCCCTCCTGGCCTGGGAGACTGCAAATCCTTAAAGTTCTGCCTTGAGCATGGCAGAACTGGGGCCTGGCTACTGGGGGAGGGATCGTAGTCTTGGTGGCCTGTGGGTCGTCATGATGGTCTCTTTGCTGTCAGGCCTGCAGGAAGAAGCAAGGGACTGCAGTGACCAGGGGAGGACTCTTCGGGAGAGGACCGAGCATAAGGCTGGTATCTTGAGAAGAGCCTGGGAACTCAGTCGTAGATGCATCTTGGATTAGTATCACAGTCAGTTCTTTCAAGACTGTACGGTCTGTGGCAGAGGCCGTTTAGATCATCCACAATTTGTTCACCTAGAATCGTAAGGTCTGTGGCAGAGACCGTCTTCGAGCATTGCATCGGCTACTAGGTCAGTGAGAGGGGCCTGCTTGTGATGTTACTGAATAAAAACTTGGAAAGAGAAAAAAAGGACTAAGTGTTGGAGCCAGAGTTTCAATTGAATGAGTGATGAGTACCCCTAGAATGGACACTGGAAGCAAGGTAACTGTAAGCCCGAAAAAAAAAATAATTAGCAACAGCTTTGGGGTTGAAGAGATTAAAGTAATAATCTGATACAGGGACACACCACATCCACCGTAAAGCAGCCTGGAGAAGCGGGTTATTAGAACTAGTAAAGTCAAGTTGCTACATGTATATATAATTTCTTGTTTTTCACTTTTGATTGGTACCATAACCATTTGATGTTTAATGTACTGACCTTATGGTACCTATATTAACACTTGATTAGTGCAGTTTATTTTATCTTTTTGCACAATTGATAAAAGTATTGGGACGCCTACCTTTACACACACACACACAAACTTTAATGGCATCCCAGTCTGTCAACAAGGTTTAAGAATGTGTCTATGGGAATGTTTGACCATTCTTCCAGAAGAGCATTTGTGAGGTCAGGCACTGATGTGGAATGAGAAGGCCTGGCTTGCAGTCTCTACTCCAAGAGCCCTTTCACACTGGGGCTCTTTACAGGCATTTTAGTGCTAAAAAATGCACCTGTAAAGCGCCTGAAAAGCTCCTCTCAAGCCTTGCTTGCAGGATGGGAAAAAAAGTCCTGCAAGCAGCATCTTTGGGGCGGTGTGGGAGCAATATATATACCCCTCCCAAAACGCCCTGCCCATTGAAAGGAATGGGCAGCGCTTCCAAAGCGCCTGCAAATTTCTTCAGCAGCACAGCAACATGGGCGCCTTTAACCCTTTCTTTGGCCACTAGCGGGGGTTAAAAGCGCCCCACTAGTGGCAGAAAAGTGCCACTATAACAGCGATAAAGCACCGCTTCAGTTTTAGCGGCGCTTTACCGGTAACACCAGCACCGCCCCAGTGTGAAAGGGGTATAATTAATCCCAAAGGTGTTATATCGGGTTGAGGTCAGGACTCTGTGCAGGCCAGTCAAGTTCCTCCACCCCAAACTTGCTCATCCATGTCTTTATGGACCTTGCTATTTGTAGGTTCACTATTAGTATTATTTTTGTATGTGCTTTTCTTTCTTTTTATGCTGGTAGCAGTTTGCAATAGTGCTGATCATACAATACCACTGTATTAGGAGTGATCCCTGTTCTGTCTAATTTATACCTAAGAACAGCTGTGAATGCCAATGTTTATTGCAAAGGCTTTGACAAGGCTATTCAGTAGTGCAGTTCGGTGAGGGATGTCGTAAATTGACTTCTGCTTCGTCTACCCCACTATAAGGGAGAAGCACATGCTCAAAGGCAGCGTAGCGTTTAAAGGTTGAGGCGGCTCTCACTGCCCTTTGGGAGATGACATTAATTATGGTTAAAACATTCCTGTATGTTGGCTTTGTTACAGATGCGAAATCTATGCGCTCTTGGCGCTTTATATGAGTGTAGACAGTTGAATCTGTTTGTGAAATCCGGCGATGGTATTATAACTCCATGTTTTGCTTTATAGTTGTATTAAAATCAATCCCCCCCCTAAATCAGACAAAAAAAATATAACTCACATGCAATTGATTTTTTTTTTATTTCCTCATTGGAGCATCCTTTTTCAATTGTTCCCTGGCTGCACTTCTATATTCTTATCTCTCTGTGCCCCTTTTGCCGCCAGGACCCATGGATTCCTGTGTGAGTCTCTCAATGTGTGCATGCCTGCTCTGTACTGCAACTCTACACGCAGCTATTCTGAGCGCATACGCAGCCAGTCAATTCTTGTTTAGAGATTCAGTTCCTTACCCCTATCATTTTCTTCTACTGGTTCCCTGCTTTAATGCATGGTCTTCTCCTGTATAAAAATAACCTTTAAAGTGACACTAAACTCTGGTTTTTTGGGACTATGGGATTTGTAACATGCGTAGAGCAGAGCATGTGACCCTAACTAACGTGCACAGCTTGTTCCAAACAGGAAGTGATGGGGAGAAGGAGAGGCTTGGGAGCTCGTGGAGTATGTTACAGTGAGGGAAAAAAGTATTTAATCCGCTGCTGATTTTGTAGGTTTGCCCAAATATCCAGAAAAACGCATTTCAAAAAAGTTATAAATCAATTTGCATTTTAATGAGTGAAATAAGTATTTGATCCCCTATCAATCAGCAAGATTTCTGGCTCCCAGGTAGCGAGCTGAGCTGAGATTAGGAGCATTCCCTTAAAGAGAGTGCTCCTAATCTCAGCTTGTTACCTGTATAAAAGATATCTGTCCACAGAAGCAATCAGATTCCAATCTCTCCACCATGGTCAAGACCAAAGAGCTGTTGAAGGATGTCTGGGACAAGATTGTAGACCTACACAAGGCTGGAATGGGCTACAAGACCATCACCAAGCAGCTTGGTGAGAGGGTGACAACAGTTGGTGCAATTATTTGCAAATGGAAGAAAAGCAAAGTAACTGTCACTCTCCCCTGGTCTGGGGCTCCATGCAAGATCTCACCTTGCGGAGTATCAATGATCATGAGAATGGTGAGGAATCAGCCCAGAACTACACAGGAAAATCTTGTCAACGATCTCAAGGCAGCTGGGACCATTGTCACCGAGAAAATTGGTAACACACTACGCTGTGAAGGACTGAAATCCTGCAGAGCCCACAAGATCCCCCCCTCAAGAAAGCACATGTACAGGCCCATCTGAAGTTTGCTAATGAACATCTGAATAATTCAGAGGAGAACTGGGTAAAAGTGTTGTGGTCAGATGAGACCAAAATAGAGCTCTTTGGCATCACCTAAACTCGCTGTGTTTGGAGGAGGAGGAATGCTGCCTATGACCCCAGAAACACCATCCCCACCGTCCAGTGGCTTAGCGTGGGGGGTGCAGGGGGTGCTGTGGCCCCGGGCGCGACATTTAGGGGGGCGCCAGTATGTGTCACTGGCTGCCTCCTACTAATTTAAAATTCCTCTGTCCCCTGCGCTCCGGCCGCCATGTTAAGTGTCCGGCGCCCTGTGATTGGGCGTATGGAGGTCATGTGAGGCGTAGGGCTGGCCTGTCCTCGATCACCCCTGAAGTCCCGCCTCCGCACATGACCCCCCATACGCCCAATCACAGGGCGCTGGACACTGAACATGGCAGCAGGCAGAGCGCAGGGGAGAGAAGAATGTGAGCCGCCGCTGTCTTCTCCTCCTCATCCGGATTGATGCAGGCCAGGATAAGAAGGTGAGTGAGACTCCCTCGTGAGAGTCTTGTTACTGGCCGGGGGGGGGGGGGGGGGGCGAGAGAGAGACTGTAGGCAGGACAGTATAGTGTAGTATAGTGGTCAGTATAGTGGACAGTGTAGTATAGTGGACAGTGTAGTGTAGTATAGTGGTCAGTATAGTGGACAGTATAGTGGTCAGTGTAGTATAGTATAGTGGTTAGTATAGTGGTCATTATAGTGTAGTTTAGTATGGAGGTCAGTGTAGTGTAGTGGTCAGTATGGGGGGCAGTGTAGTGGACAGTATAGTGTAGTGGTCAGTGTAGTGTAGTATAGTGGTCAGTGTAGTATAGTATAGTGGTTAGTATAGTGGTCATTATAGTGTAGTTTAGTATGGAGGTCAGTGTAGTGTAGTGGTCAGTATGGGGGGCAGTGTAGTGGACAGTATAGTGTAGTGGTCAGTGTAGTGTAGTATGGTGGACAGTGTAGTATGGTGGTCAGTATAGTGTCGTGTAGTATAGTGGACAGTGTAGTATAGTGGTCAGTATAGTACAGTATAGTGGTTAGTGTAGTATAGTATAGTGGTTAGCATAGTGGTCAGTATAGTGTAGTTTAGTATGGAGGTCAGTGTAGTGTAGTATAGTGGTCAGTATGGTGGTTAGTGTAGTGGACAGTATAGTGGTCAGTATAGTGTAGTGGACAGTGTAGTATACTGTGGTGGTCAGTGTAGTGTAGTATGGTGGTCAGTGTAGTGTAGTATAGTGGTCAGTATAGTATAGTGGTCAGTGTAGTGTAGTATGGTGGTCAGTATAGTGGACAGTGTAGTATAGTGGACAGTGTAGTGTAGTATGGTGGTCAGTATAGTGTAGTATGGTGGTCAGTATAGTGTAGTATAGTGGTCAGTATAGTGGTTAGTGTAGTATAGTATAGTGATTAGTATAGTGGTCAGTATAGTGTAGTTTAGTATAGAGGTCAGTGTAGTGTAGTGGACAGTATAGTATAGTGGACAGTGTAATGTAGTATAGTGGACAGTGTAGTGTAGTATAGTGGACAATGTAGTATAGTGGACAGTGTAGTATGGTGGTCAGTATAGTGTAGTATGGTGGTCAGGGTAATGTAGTATAGTGTAGAGTGTAGTATAGTGGACAGTGTAGTATGGTGGTCAGTATAGTGAAGTATAGTGGTCAGTGTAGTATAGTGGACAGTTTAATGTAGTATAGTGGACAGTGTAGTATGGTGGTCAGTATAATGTAGTATGGTGGACAGTGTAGTATGGAGGACAGTGTAGTGTAGTGGTCAGTGTAGTGTAGTATAGTGGTCAGTGTAGTGTAGTATAGTGGACAGTGTAGTATAGTGGTCAGTGTAGTGTAGTATAGTGGTCAGTGTAGTATGGTGGTCAGTATAGTGTAGAATAGTGGACAGTGTAGTATAGTGGACAGTGTGGTATGGTGGTCAGTATAGTGTAGTATAGTGGTCAGTGTAGTGTAGTATAGTGGACAGTGTAGTGTAGTATAGTGGACAGTGTAGTATGGTGGTAAGTATAGTGTAGTATAGTGGTCAGTGTAGTATAGTGGACAGTGTAGTGTAGTATAGTGGTCAGTGTAGTATAGTGGACAGTGTAGTATGGTGGTCAGTATAGTGTAGTATAGTGGTCAGTGTAGTGTAGTGTAGTATAGTGGACAGTGTAGTATAGTGGACAGTGTAGTGATCAGTGTAGTGGACAGTATAGTGGTCAGTGTAGTATAGTGGACAGTATAGTATAGTGGTCAGTATAGTGGTCAGTGTAGTATAGTGGACAGTATAGTATAGTGGTCAGTGTAGTGGACAATGTAGTGTAGTGGACAGTGTAGTTCTCAGTGTAGTGGACAGTGTAGTGTGTAGCGGTCAGTATAGGAATCAGGTAGGTCAGTACTATTGTATTTGAAGGGACTCAGGGATAGCTAAAAGTCCGCAGGTTAGGGGGGCGCAAATTACTTGCCTTGCCCCGGGTGCTGACAACCCACGCTACGCCACTGCCACCGTCAAACATGAAGGTGGAAACATTATGCGTTGGGGGTGTTTTTCTGCTAAGGGGACAGGACAACTTCACTGCATCAAAGGGAGGATGGACAGGGCCATATACCGAGAACCTCCTTCCCGCAGCCAGGGCATTGAAAATGGGTAGTGGATGGGTATTCCAGCATGACAATGACCCAAAACACACGGCCAAGGCAACAAAAGAGTGGCTCAAGGAGAAGCACATTGCCAGTCTACAGACCTTAATCCTATAGAAAATACGTGGAGGAAGCTGCTGGTTCGATTTACTAAACATCAGCCTCGAAACCTTAATGACTTGGAGAGGATCTGCAAAGAGGAGTGGGACAATATCCATACAAGCAAAAATGCTGGCCATGGGACTTTAAATGAGGCACATTTCATGTTCAGTGAAATACATGGCACAGAATAAAAATTGATTGATGAGTATAATTAGGAGCTGACATATGGCACATGATTATTATAATTCATAAAAAAACAATACATGGTACAATAGAATAGACAAATGCATGATAGATATAAAATGTAAAGATCAGACTGCCTTGACGTATAGTAACTCTACGCGTTTCGTGGCTCGTGTCCACTCATCAGAAGTATGTTGCCAAAATTCTCTGTAAATAAAGGTAATAAATAAAATGTTCTGCTAATGTCGTGTTTGGTGAGCATTGATTGCGAGCATGCGTGTTTGTACTTTGGACTTTTGTGTAACGGACTTGTGTACACACAATACGAAAATCTGGCAACAGACCGCTGTCTGACGAAAATTTACTAGCCTGCCATCCAACATTTGTTGGCGGAAAGTTGGGCAATTGTCTGAAGGACCGTACTAACTGTCGGATTTTAGGCAAACAGTCTGTCATCACACAATTCCCTGGCGAAAATCTGATGTGAAAAGTGTGTACGAGGCTTAAGTCATGTTTTGCGAAGGGGTCAACTAATTTCACTCATTAAAATGCAAATCAATTTATAACTTTTTTGAAATGCGTTTTTCTGGATTTTTTTCTTGTTATTCTGTCTCTTACTGTTAAAATAAACCTACTATTAAAATTATAGATTGATAATTTCTTTGTCAGTGGGCAAACATACAAAATCAGCAGGGGATCAAATACCCTTTTCCCTCACTGTACAAGGAGGACGAAAAACACAGTAAGAAACATTTTCATAAAAAATAGATTACAGGATCCTTAAGTACTGTACTGTATGTGTGTGGATTCGTTTTGCAGAATGTGGATATGGTTTAGTGTCACTTTTTATGTGGGCTGAAATTTTCTCGTGTTTCACTTTTACGTGCGTATACGTCTAATTGCTGCTGACCCTCAATATTTTAGAAAAGGCATTTATCCACAAAGATTAGGACCCTAAAGTCATCTAATTTACATTTATTCTGCAGCACACTAAGCCTGGTGTTTCTTCTGTTATGGAAACCCAAGTGCCTAGCAGCTTACTCTGATTAATGTGTTCCATTAATCACTACCCTCTGCATGCTTAATTGGTTAATTGGTTGACATTAAAAAAGCAAGGCAAATGAATTTATCATGGGTCATATTACCAGCTCCTTCTCCCAATACTACTGAGATCATTATTGAATACATAAACTGAGGGAAAAGGTTAAAAGTCATATGTCCCAGGATACTGAAGTTTGTGATTAGATAAGTAGAGATTGAAGGCACCAAAGGGAAAACATAATAGGGCATACTAGATATTTCAGTGTTCGTTCAGAAGCAATAACACACTGGAAGCAAAACACTGAAACACTATTAAAATAAATTTTATTTGACATTTTCCAAATAGTCCTGTGCTAAGAATATTTTCAGTAAAAAATGACCGGAGATTCAGACATAATTTAAAGTAACTTAGTTCTGTGCTTGATGGTAGCTCTATAAAATCATAATAATATTATGCTCGGATGACTGGATTAATGCCTGTTTTAGGAAGCTTGACATTTAGCATGATAGGACACTAATCTTATTCCCCTCCTCTTTAAGGTGGAAAGCATGAGGCTTCTAGATTGATAGGACCTGTTAAAACACTTTGCAGTGGAATCTGTGCTTTCATAAGGCCTTTGTTGGTAATTAGGGATGGGCGAACGGTTCGGCCCGAGCATGAGTTCAGGCCGAACCTTGGCTGTTTGGACGTTCTCTGAACAACCAAATTATAGGGTCGTTTGACCGTTTGTTCAGCCTGCCGAATGACCACAATGCACTGCACCGCTGCACAGTGCATTGAAAGCCCTGATTGGCTGAAGCAATGAAAGCTTTGCCCAATCAGGGCACAGAATACTGTCAGAGCCATTATTGGACGCTGTCATGATGACTATCAAATCATGGTTCATTGCTCTTAATTCCGCCCCACACTATAAAAGTATTCTGTCCATAGCGGCCATTTGTAGTGTGATAGCGGCGTGGAGAGAGATAGAACAGGGCTCTGTTCAGTGGTATTTGACAGTTAGTGTGCTATTTTGATTCTATTGTCAGTGTAGAATATCGGTTTAGGGATAGTTCAGTCAGGGCTGGTGCAAGGATTTTTGACACCCTAGGCAAAACCTAATTTTGCCGCCCCCCCCTTGGCTGACTCTGCCCCCTTTTCCCTGCCACCTTTTTAATAAAGCGCCCATCGAATGCAGCCTCACCAGCGCCCATCAAATGCAGCCTCACCAGCACCCATCAAATGCAGCCTCACCAGCACCCATCAAATCCAGCCTCACCAGCACCCATCAAATCTAGCCTCACCAGCGCCCTTCAATGCAGCCTACCAGTGCCCATCAATGAATGTTTGCTTGCTGCGGGAGTCGGGACACAGACACAGTCCTCCACCACTGCTGCGCCTCTGACACTATGTGTGAACGGAACCCTGGCTGCATGCTGATGCTGAGACTTAGTTGCTTGCTGTAGAGAGAAGAGAGTAGGAAAACCAGTGGCCGGGCGCCCTAGGCAGCAGGGCGCCCTAGGCGACCGCCTAGTTTGCCTAGTGGTAGCACCGGCCCTGAGTTCAGTGTGAGTGTAGTGCGACCATTCATCTTTACATTAGTGTGAATGTAGGGATAGTTCCACCAGTGTGAGTGTAGTGACCGTTTAACACGGTATATTAAATTGTGTTACTGAAAGTTTAACACCATATAGTTCTGTGCGTTACTGCAAGTTTAATACCGTATATTTCATTGCTTTACTGCAAGTTTAATATCGTATATTTCATTGCGTTACTGCAAGTTTAATACCGTATATTTCATTGCGTTACTGCAAGTTTAATGCCATATAGTTCTGTATGTTACTGCAAGTTTAACGCTGTATATTTTATTGCGTTACGGCAAGTTTAACGCCATATAGTTTTGTGCGTTACTGCAAGTTTGATGCAGTATATTGCAGTATATTATAGTGTATTCGTGAAGTGTGTGTAGTGAATACTCAAATGAAAGTGCACCAAACACCACTTTCCATTGATTAAAGTGCATCCACATACACATTTACACATCTTTATTACATTTTGTTAATAAGCACCCCCCATTCCCCCCATCATGTCTGGGAGGACAGCAAGGAGAGGCATATGTTCAAATGGCACTGTAAGAGGGCCAGCAGCGTATGTGTCCACAGGCAAATGTGGACATGGTCAGTCCTCAGGCACGGCATAGTTTCCTCTGTTTAGTGATGTTGCCTGTGATATCCAGCACAGCATGCAGAGGAGGTGGTGGACTGGCTTACTAAACTGTCCTCATTCTCCTCATCCTCCATCACCCAAACAGAGACTAGTGCGCAGTCCCCTACAGCTGCCAGAGTGGCAAAACCTGCCTCCTTGTCCACAGCTATTATTGCCATAGCCCCAGCATCTGGCATGGAGGAGTCAGCGGAGTTATTTGAACACAGCATCAGCCACTTGCTGCTTGACGATGCACAGCCATTAATCAAATAAGATCTTGGTTCTGAGGTTGAAGAAGGCAGGAACATGAGCCTACAGAGAGGGGAGAACACTGGTACACAAATTGGCATTCATGTACCCCCAGCCACAGCGTATTGCCACGTTGTCTCCAGTGGTAATGAGGATGGAGGAGATGATGAGGTCACTGACTCGACTTGGGTGCTGGATAGAGCAGAGGATGAAAGTGAGGGTGAGGCACAACCCCACTGAGGCAGCCATCATGGAAGAATAGACAGCAGCCACCCTATTCCATAGCTTTGTGGAGCTGTTATCTCCCGGCCCACTGCCCACAGCTCAGCTGTCTGGGCCTTTTTTAGTACATGTGCAGCCGATCGCACTGTTGCTATTTGCAAACTTTCTCTCAAGAACATCAAGCGTGGCAAAAACACCCACCATTTGGGTACCACATGCTTGACAAGGCATTTAACCTCCCACCACTCAGCCCATATGCAAGAGCACCCAAAAGCCACACAAAAGGGGCACAAATCTGTCCCTCCTCCTTACTCACCTCAGTCTGTTCCTGCTATACCTCATGACCTCTCAGCAGCCTCCACTGATGGTATAGCGCAGGATGTCCCAGGTCCTTGTAGCACATCTGCCAGCAGCACACCACCATCTAGGCAACCTAGAAGTCCTGCAGAGATTCCACATCCCAAAAACACTTCATCGGCAACATCAGCATCAGGGGCTTCATAGCTGCTGGTAATCCAGGACTGATTCATTTTGATAAAAGTCAGATGGGATGTGGAAGCTGAGCCCTGAATGGTGAGGACTAAAATAATTCAGAAATGCATCACTTAGGCAGCCGCCTTCTACACCGCTCCTCTCTTGACAAACAGAAACCTCAAAACTACGTTTTCCACGTCACTGCAACCTACCAGAGTCGGGAAAAGCGTTCAATAAACTCCTCTTTAAGGTGTCCTCAAGAGATTTCATCTTCTGCACTCTCTGTGGGGACGGGATGAGTTCTGAGACTTTCCGCTTGGTTGGTCAAAGAGGGTTTCCAACCAATAGCGATCCTTTTCCTTTTGCCACATATTCTTGGGTCCTTTGCCCATGAACCGCAAATTTGCGGAGGCATGAGGAGCAGACTCCTCGAGGTCACTGAGGATTACAGTATGTGGAACTGCCTCCTCCCAGCCACATACTACTCCCAAGGGTTCTGGGGATGCAAAACCATCTCTTACTGTTTGACGTATGTTTTCCTCCTCCTCCTTTCTCTCCTCTTGTGTGTTCTGTGGCATAGGAATAATGGTGTCTGCATAAAGTGGGCCTTGAGAGAAAAGGAAGTTCTCCTCTTCGTCCCGCTGCTCTGCCTCAAGTGCCCTGTCCATAATACCACGCAGAGTCTGCTCCAGCAGGAACACAACAGGGATTGTGTCACTGATGCATGCATTGTCACTGCTCACCATCTTTGTGGCCTCCTTAAATGGTGACAGTACAGTGCATGCATCCTTTATGAGCAGCCATTGGCGTGGGGAAAAAAAGTCGAGCCGACCTGAGGCTGTTGTTGTGCCATACTCACACAGGTACTCATTGACAGCCCCCTGCTGCATGTACAGCTGCTGCAGCATTGCCAAAGTCGAGTTCCACCTGGTGGGCATGTCACAAATCAGGAGGTTACGGGCAGGTGGAATTCCCGCTGAATTTCAGCCAACCGAACACTGGCTGTGTATGATCACCTAAAATGGCCTCCCAACGTAAGTCGTTTTGCGATGCAATCTGGTTCCTCCTAACATCCGATCCAGGTTGCAGGTGTCTAGAAGACACGGCTCCAAATCCTTGGAGTAATATTAAGCCTTTTTTAAATGCTTGTTTGTGAGTATGACTTTTTTACTATTCAAATAAATGTTATCTTTAGGGATGAGCTCCGTGTTTGAGTCGAACCCATGTTCGACTCGAACATCGTGTGTTCGGTCGTTCGCCAAATTACGAACGATATCGGCCATTCGCGCCAAATTCGAGTGGCACGTCACGGCCCATAATTCACTGAGGCATCACAGTGCATTGCTGGCTGATGATTGGCCAAGCATGCACTATGATCCGCATGCTTGGCCAATCACAGCGCCATCTGAACAGAGAGCCATAATTGGCCAAAGACAAGGAGGCTTTGGCCACTTATGGCTCAGGGGGTTTAGTACATGCCCCACACTATGTAAGGCCGCCTGCACAGCGGCCCTGTGTAGTGTGTTCCAGCGTTCAGAGAGAGAGAGAGAGAGACACTGTCATTTGATTTAAGTTAGATAGAGTAGGCAGGTCGAGTCAGTTAGCTGCAGTTACAGTGTATTGTGTATATATATACATCCCAGGTGTTGTGTATATACAGTATATATATATATATATATATATATATATATATATATATATATATATATATATATACACTGTATTCAGTTTAGCTAGATCCTGTTCTTCTCTGCCTAATATACTGACAGGCAGGCAAGTGTTTTTACAGTATTTCCAGCTACTGTACTGTGTACCCTGCACAGTCTCACCTACAGTAGAGCAACCTGCAGCCAGGTGCTTGTGTAGGCTCATTGAAGTATTTCCAGCTACTGTACTGTGTACCCTGCACAGTCTCACCTACAGTAAAGCAACCTGCAGCCAGGTGCTTGTGTAGGCTCATTGAAGTATTTCCAGCTACTGTACTGTGTACCCTGCACAGTCTCACCTACATTATAGCAACCTGCAGCCAGGTGCTTGTGTAGGCTCATTGAAGTATTTCCAGCTACTGTACTGTGTACCCTGCACAGTCTCACCTACAGTATAGCAACCTGCAGCTAGGTGCTTGTGTAGGCTCATTGAAGTATTTCCAGTTACTGTACTGTGTACCCTGCACAGTCTCACCTACAGTATAGCTACCTGCAGCCAGGTGCTTGTGTAGGCTCATTGAAGTATTTCCAGCTACTGTACTGTGTACCCTGCACAGTCTCACCTACAGTAAAGCTAGCTGCAGCCAGGTGCTTGTATAGGCTCTTGACGTATTTCCAGTTACTGTACTGTGTACCCTGCACAGTTGCACCTACAGTATAGCTACCTGAAGACAAGTGCAGGTGTTATCATACTAATAATACTACAGGCAGGCAGTTCATTCTGCTAGCTGCAGTATAAATATATATATATATATATATATATATATATATATATATATATATATATATATATATATATCCCAGTTTTGTGCAGCTCACTGCAGGCCAATAGTATGTCTGGAAGGCCAACAAGGAGAGGCAGACAGTCACAAGCCAATAAAAGAGCGCAAGCAGGCTCTGTGTCTAGAGGCAACAGTGCTGGTTGTGGACTTGGTGCATCCTCATCAGCATGTAGCCATGGGACACGCTTGGCCTTTTTTTCGGCAGCTGGCCGTGTTGAGCTGCAACATGCGGAAGACTTGGTTGAGTGGATGACCAAGCCATCCTCATCCTCTCTCACCCAGGCTCAGGGTACTTTGTCTGGCAAAGCAGCTGCCAATGCGGCCTCTTCCCTCGGCTCAATGGCATCAGTGACTCCTTCCCTAACCCCACCATGTCCTCCTGAGGAGTACCTCGAACTGTTTGACCACAGTATTGGGTACATGCTCCAGGAGGATGCCCAGCATTTTGAAGGCTCTGATGATGATACTGAGCTAGATGAAGGCAGTAACATGAGCCCAGACAGAGGTGGTGCCCAAGAAGGACAGCAATCTGGCAGTCATGTTCCCCCTGCTGCAGTATACTGCCAGGTTTGCTCCAGTGATGAGGAGGGAGGGTATGATGAGGTCACTGACTCAACATGGGTGCCTGATAGGAGAGAGGAGGAGGAGGAGGCACATCACGAACGCGGCAGGATGCCCTCCAGGGGCCAGCCTAAGGGCAGCACACTGACTGCATCACACTGCAGAGCTCGGCATGTGCAGGGCAATGCTGTCTCTGCGCGTTACTCCAAAAGTTCTTTGGTGTGCGCTTTTTTGAGGCAAGTGCATCAGATCGCACCGCTGCTATTTGCAATATATGTCTCAAGCGTATCTCTCGTGGCCAAAACATCTCCCGCTTGCGCACCACATGCTTGACCAGACATATGTTGACCTGCCATGCAGTTAGTTGGCAAGCGTACCTAAAAGACCCACACCAAAGAACAAAGAGGACCTCTCCTTGCTCCTCATCAGCTGGGATCTCCAACCCCACTATACCTTCAGTCCTCTCTGAGACCTGCACTGAGAGGAATGAAGGTGTAGAATTAGGTGTGTCACAGCCAAGTACTTGCGGGCAATCTGCTATCGGTACACCGACGTCAGATTGTACCATGCAAATTTCCCTGCCCCAGCTGCTGCACCGCAGAAAGAAGTTCGCTCCCAGCCATCCACATGCCCAGCGGTTGAATGCTAGCTTGGCAAAATTGCTAGCACTTCAACTGCTACCTTTTCAGTTGGTAGACTCTGCCCCCTTCCGTGAGTTTGTGGAATGTGCGGTTCCTCAGTGGCAGGTTCCCAAACACCACTTTTTTTCACAGGAGGCGATTCTGGCTCTCTACCAGCATGTGGAAGGCAATGTCTTGGCCTCGCTGGACAGGGCGGTCAGCGGTAAGGTGCATGTTACCGCTGACTCATGGTCCAGCAGGCATGGACAGGGACGTTACCTAAGTTTCACGGCGCATTGGGTGACTCTGCTGGCAGCTGGGAAGGATGCAGGACAAGGTGCAGTAGTGTTGGAGGTTGTTCCGCCACCCTGTCTCCAAAATGCCACTACTGGTGATTCTGACACACCTCTCTCCTCCACCCCCTCCTCTTCTTCTTCCTCCATGGCCTCTTCCTGTGCTTTGTCCTCGGAACCAGCGGTGCTCCGTAGGCGTTCAAGGGGCTACACAAGTACGCAGGCCAAAAGATGCCATGCGGTGCTTGAGCTGGTGTGCTTGGGGGACAGGAGCCACACTGGGGCAGAGGTTCTGTCAGCTCTGCAGGGGCAGGTTCAGAGTTGGTGGACGCCATGCCAACTTAAGGCAGGAATGGTGGTTTGCAACAATGGCACCAATCTCCTCTCCGCCCTCCGACAGGGACAAATGACCCATGTGCCCTGTTTGGCTCACATCCTCAACTTGGTGGTGCAGCGGTTCTTGGGCAGGTACCCGGGCTTACAGGATGTTCTGAGGCAGGCCAGGAAAGTCTGTGTGCATTTCCGCCGGTCATATAATGCCAGTGCTCGGCTGGCAGACCTCCAAAAGGAATTTAACCTGCCCAAGAACCGCCTAATCTGTGACATGCCCACCAGGTGGAACTCAACGTTGGCCATGCTGCAGCGGCTGCACACGCAGCAGAGGGCCATCAATGAGTACCTGTGCGACTATGGCACCAGGACAGGGTCAGGGGAGCTTGTTTTTTTTCCCCACGCCAGTGGGCCATGATCAGGAATGCATGCACTGTCCTGTCACCATTTGAGGAGGCCACGAGGATGGTGAGCAGTGACAGTGCATGCATCAGTGACATCGTCCCCCTTGTCCACCTGTTGGAGCACACGCTGCATGGAATAATGGACAGGGCACTTGAGGCAGAACAGAGGCAGGAAGAGGAGGACTTCCTTAGCTCTCAAGGCCCCCTTTATCCAGACAGTGTTCCTGCGTGCCCGCCAATCACACAGGAAGAGGAGGAGGAGGAGGATTGTGTCAGCATGGAGGTGGAGCCTGGCACTCAGCATCAGCAGCAGTCTTTAAGGGATCATTTACAGTCCCAAGAAACCCATGGACTTGGCTGGGAGGAGGTGGCTGCGGATCATGTCGTCCTTAGTGACCCAGAGGACTCCGGACCGAATGCCTCAGCAAACCTACGCTGCATGGCCTCCTTGATCCTGCAAAGCCTGCGGAAGGATCCTCGTATTCGTGGTATCAAGGAGAGGGCTCAATACTGGCTGGCAACCCTCCACGTTACAAGGGTAAGGTTGCGGACCTTATCTTGCCGTCGCAGAGGGAGCAGAGGATGAAACATCTTCGGGAGAAAGGTCTGTGCAACGCGTTCCCAGAGACTGGGAGGTTACAAACTTCTGTTCCTGAACAACGTGTTGCTGAGACTTCGGTCAGTCAAAGAAGGAGCGGTGGAGAAGGTGGCCGTCTGACCGATGCGTTCAGACAATTTTTTAGTCCGCAGCCCCAAGGTATGATCGGTTCCAGCAACCATCGCCAGCGTCTGTTTTACATGGTGCAGGAATACCTAGGGGCTGTGGACTAAGATCTGACTTGGACACCTTTCCCACCGAAAATCCTCTGGGTTACTGGGTCTTGAGGATGGATCACTGGCCAGAGCTTGCACAGTATGCAATTGAGCTACTGGCCTGTCCTGCATCCAGCGTTCTTTCGGAACGCACATTCAGTGCTGCTGGAGGCTTTGTAACCGATCACAGGGTACGTCTGTCCATCTACTCGGTCGATCGACTGACCTTCATAAAAATGAATCAGTCTTGGATCACCACCAGCTACCAAGCACCTGATGCTGATGTAACCGAATAATTTTTTTGGAAATGTCAGATCCCTTCAAGACTGCCTATGCTGATGCTGAGTGACTATCCTGTTATGCTGAGTAATTATCCTCTTCCTCCTCAATGATCATGCTGATAGCTTGTAAGAACATTTTTGGTTCTGGGCGCCACCACCAGTGCCTAAGGCCCAATTTTTCAGCCCCTGTTTAACAGGGGCGTGTAATTACAATTTTTGATGGAATTCTTTGCAGCAGGGCTAGTTCCTGCACTCCAACTAGAGTATCTGTGAGGGGTTGCAGTGTTATGGCACCAGCACCAGTGCCTAAGGCCCAATTTTTCAGCCCCTGTTTAACAGGGGCGTGTAATTACAATTTTGGATGCAATTCTTTGCAGCAGGGCTCGTTCCTGCACTCCAACTAGAGTATCTGTGAGGGGTTGCAGTGTTGTGGCACCAGTGCCTAAGGCCCAATTTTTCTGCCCCTGTTCAACAGGGACATGTAATTAGAATTCTTGATCTAATATTTCACAGCAGGGCCCGTTTCTGCGCCCACCAATAGTAACTGTGAGGACTTACAGTGTTGTGGCACCAGCACCACCACCACCACCACCAAAGGCCCAATTTTTCTGCCCCTGTTCAACAGGGGCATGTAATTACAATTCTTGATATAATATTTCACAGCAGGGCCCGTTCCAGCGCCCACCAAGGTTAACTGTGAGGACTTACAGTGTTGTGGCACCAGCACCACCATCACCAAAGGCCCAATTTTTCTGCCCCTGTTCAACAGGGGCATGTAATTACAATTCTTGATCTAATATTTCACAGCAGGGCCCTGTGAGGGCTTACAGTGTTGTGGTAACACCAACACCTAAGGCCCAAATTTCTGCTGAGTATATAGGGCAGGCCCCTACTTTTAAACATCCAACGTACAAATGACTCCTACTTGCAAACGGAAGGAGACAACAGGAAGTGAGATGAAATCTACCACTAGGAAAGGAAATTCTCTCCTGCAAGAGCTAATATGGGAAAAACGTTTCTCCTTACCACTGATGCTTTATCACCAATCCTTGTTTCACTAAAAACCCCAAATTTTCAAAAAACATTTGTCATTGGGAAAAAAAGTGAGGTGAAATCTTCTGAAGAGGAGCACAGACAGCAAAACAAATGTCACAGGGGTGATAACCCTTCCCTATGTTTTCCAAAAAGCTTAAAATAGATTTTTTTGCTGGAGCTAAACACGTTAAAAATGTACCAATTCAAAATTACAGATTCTACTTAACAACAAACCTACAGTCCCTGTCTTGTTTGCACCGCCTGTATACTGCTGTTCAGAGTATATAGGGCCCGGTGGCCCCACACCTTTCCTTTTTTTAATTTGGGTGCGGGGTTCCCCTTAATATCCATACAAGACTCAAAGGGCCTGGTAATGGACTGGGGGGTACCCATGCCGTTTGTCCCACTGTCCCCCATATTGCCAGGACCCGACATTATATTAAAGCCGCAAGCAGTTTTAAATTACTTTTATTCCTTTAAAAATGTCATTTTGTGCAGGGACTGTTCTAAGCATTGGAAACACCCCTCACTTTACAGGCATACTATATACACACCACCCCACACACCCCCTGGTACAATATTTAAAGGAATATTTCACTTTTTTTTTTTTTACTTTAAGCATCATTAAAATCACTGCTCCCGAAAAAACGTCAGTTTTTAAAACTTTTTCTTGCATTGATATATGTCCCCTGGGGCAGGACCCGGGTCCCCAAACCCTTTTTAGGAGAATATTATGCAAATTAGCCTTTTATAATTAGCACTTTTGATTTTGAACGTACGAGTCCCATATATGTCATTGGGGTTCTAATGTTCGTGCAAATTTTCGGTCCGTTCGCAGGTTCTGGTGCGAAGCGAACCGGGAGGTGTTCGGCTCATCCCTAGTTACCTTTGGTAATACACAAGGTTGGTGCGCCCTCCCTGTTTTTCTATACCTATTTAGGAAATGCTGCACCACCAAATTGAGGACATGGGCCAGGCCTGGCTCATGTGTCAACTTTCCCTGTCTAAGGGCGGACAGGAAGTTTTTGCCATTATCACACACCACCATTCCTGGCTGCAGCTGGCATGGCGTGAACCACCCCTGGGCCTGTCCCTTCAGAGCTGCAAGAATATCTGCTCCGGGGTGGTTCCTGTCCCTTAGACACACCAGCCATTTAATAGCCCTTTGAACGCTTAGGGGGTACTTGACGTTCTGAGGACAATTCAGCAGAGGAGGGCATGGAGGAGGAGGAGGGGGTATAGCTGACAAATCTCGCATCATCACCATATGTATGGAGACGTGGGGGGCACAACAAGCTGCAGCACTGAGCCCTGTTCCTTCCGAATTGCAAGCAGAGTTACCCAGTGTGCTGTGAACGAAATATATCATCCCTGCCCATGCTTGCTGGACCATGTGTCAGCAGTAATGTGGATCTTGCGGCTGACTGATTTGCTCAGCGATGCCATAATATTGCCTTCTAGGTGATGGTAGTGAGCTGGAATGGCCTTACGTGAAAAGAAATAGCAAGTGGGAACCTGCCATTGTGGTAAGTACAGCACATTCTGCAAATTCATAGAAAGGGGCAGAATCCACCAGGCTGAAAGGCAGAAGTTGTAGAGCCAGCAACTTTGACAAGCTTGCATTTAGACGCTGGGCATGTACGCTCAAACTATTTTATGCACCTGTTTGGCAAGTGCATATTATTGCAATTTTTGACAGCAATGCCAATTCTTGCTTTCATCAAGAGTACCTCTATAGTGTTACGGTGTGAAGGCGCCACCGACACCCAAAGAACAATTTTTCCGCACCTGTTTGACAGGTGGATATCGTTACAATTTTTGACACCAAGGCCAAATCTTGCTTTCATCAAGAGTACCTCTATAGGGCTACGGGGTTAAGGCGCCAACGACACCCAAAGAACAATTTTTCTGCACCCGTTACAGGAGTAGAAATCCAAAGTCTGTGGTAGAGACACCATAATTTATCCAAAAAATCTCTAATCTTGTTACCAGTTCACTACATTGTGGCCTCATCATACAGACTGGCTCCACAAGCCATTGCTTATAAATTAAAGCTAGCAGGGAATGTAATTTTTTGGGGCTTTATAAATGCAATTATTGCTGCAGCAGCTTCTATACACAGTACAGATGTGCCACTTTACAGGTGAACTAAGGGGATCCCCCAGGCACTATATTGAAAGGAATGTTTCATTTTTTTACTTTCACTTTAAGCATCAATAAATCACTGCTCATTTAAAAATGACGTTTTTACAAACTTTTTTTTTATTGATACATGTCCCCCAGGGCAGTACCTGGAACCCTATAACCATTGTATACCCAATTACTTGCATATAAGCCTTCAAAATGTACACTTTTGATTTTCATGTTCGGGTCCCATAGACTTCAATGGGGTTTGTTATTTGGTTCCAAACTTTTGCGACGTTCGAAAGGTCTGGTGCAAACCAAACAGGGGTTTGTTCGGCCCATCCTTATTGGTAATGCCTGTGCCCTATGATGGATATAGTACCTATAGATTTTAGATAAATGTCACTGGATCTGATTGATTGCAGCCAGAGATTGGGTGATGTTTGGAATATCTAAGGTAGGAATTCACCAGCTGAATCCAAATAAGGGTCAACATAAAATATTTGAATGAGCTTTAGGGTCAAAGGGTGGGTGTTGTCATTTATAGATGCATATCAGAGTGTTGAGTGAAATGGTAATTATAATAGCAATATTAGTATGAAAGTTAGCTTGAATATCAGTATACAAAAGCATAAAAAGATTTGTGTGAGAGTTATAAACCTTTTACTTGCTGTCTGCAAATATTAAAGTGTTTGTAAAGGCTGAAGGTTTTTTTTTACTTTCATGCAATCTATGACATATTTGTTATTTTTTTATTAATACAATTTTACCTTTACTATCACTTTAAAGTGTATTCTAAATAGCTGACAACTTTCTAAAAGGAGATTTTCCCCTACTTATGAGAGAATTCCTCTTACATTGAGTTGTGTCTCCATGACAGAAAGTAAAGAGATATCTTCCCAATAGGGCACAGGCAGCCAAAAATATTTTTCAACCATTCCCTTTTTTATTGAAAAAAAAATCTGAAGGAAAAAATTGTTTAGCATCAGGGTGGATTTGATTTAAATCAAGTCAATTTAAATCACTAGTAAAAAGACTTGATTTAAATCATAATTTTTAACCACTTCAGCCCCGGAAGGATTTACCCCCTTCCTGACCAGAGGACTTTTTACAATTTGGCACTGCGTCGCTTTAACTGCTAATTGCGCGGTCATGCAATGCTGTACAAAAACGAAATTTGCATCCTTTTCTTCCTACAAATAGAGCTTTCTTTTGATGGTATTTGATCACCTCTGCCATTTTTATTTTTTGCGCTATAAACGGAAAAAGACCGAAAATTTTGAAAAAAAATGATATTTTCTAATTTTTGTTATAAAAAAAATCCAATAAACTCAATTTTAGTCATACATTTAGGCCAAAATGTATTCGGCCACATGTCTTTGGCAAAAAAAATGTCAATAAGTGTATATTTATTGGTTTGCGCAAAAGTTATAGCGCCTACAAACTAGGGTACATTTTATGGAATTTTCACAGCCTTTAATTTATGACTGCCTATGTCATTTCTTGAGGTGCTAAAATGGCAGGGCAGTACAAAACCCCCACAAATGACCCCATTTTGGAAAGTAGACACCCCAAGGAAATTGCTGAGAGGCATGTTGAGCCCATTGAATATTAATTTTTTTGTCCCAAGTGATTGAATAATGAAAAAAAAAAAAAAATTACAAAAAGTTGTCACTAAATGATATATTGCTCACACAGGCCATGGGCATATGTGGAATTGCACCCCAAAATATATTCAGCTGCTTCTCCTGAGTACGGGGATACCACATGTGTGGGACTTTTTGGGAGCCTAGCCACATACGGGGCCCCGAAAACCAATCACTGCCTTCAGGATTTCTAAGGGCGTAAATTTTTGATTTTACTCCTCACTACCTATTACAGTTTTGAAGGCCATAAAATGCCCAGATGGCATAAAACCCCCGCAAATGACCCCATTTTGGAAAGTAGACACCCCAAGCTATTTGCTTTGAGGCATGTTGAGTCCATGAAATATTTTATATTTTGACACAAGTTGCGGGAAAGTGACAATTTTTTTTTTTTTTTTTGCACAAAGTTGTCACTAAATGATATATTGCTCACACAGGCCATGGGCATATGTGGAATCCTACCCCAAAATACATTTAGCTGCTTCTCCTGAGTATGGGGATACCACATGTGTGGGACTTTTTGGGAGCCTAGCCGCGTACGGGGCCCCGAAAACCAAGCACCGCCTTCAGAATTTCTAAGGGTGTAAATTTTTGATTTCACTCTTCACTGCCTATCACAGTTTCGGAGGCCATGGAATGCCCAGGTGGCACAAACCCCCCCAAATGACCCCATTTTGGAAAGTAGACACCCCAAGCTATTTGCTGAGAGGCATGGTGAGTATTTTGCAGCTCTCATTTGTTTTTGAAAATGAAGAAAGACAAGAAAAAAATGTTTTTTTTCTTTTTTCAATTTTTAAAACTTTGTGACAAAAAGTGAGGTCTGCAAAATACTCACTATTGAAACCGAATATATACCTCGAAATGGGATTTTTGGGGCAATGCAATGATTGAAAGTGTTAAATTAAATTTAAAAAAAGTTTTATTAGTACAAAAACGAATAGGCTATACATAAACATACACATTAATCTATAATTAGGAAGTATTGAATAATTGTAAAAACATCAGATACATGGAAACATATGATGCATCCTACTGCTAATTGCAAGTACCACCCCAGATTGGTGTGATGGCGTCCTGATAGCAGATTTCCAACGCGTTTCAACTTTTATTGTAAAGGTAAAGTCTTCCTCAGGGAAGGACTGCATCACATTCTAAAATTTCAAGCAACAGCATGATTACTAATATATACATATATACTTGTATGTCGCCTATATCTACAGCAATCGCATTGCAACAAAAAAGTAGTATATGCGACTTTCATTTGCGGCATTTAGCTGTGAAAAATCGCTTTCCCAGTGCTGGCAGGGGTCCTAACACCCGATTGTCAATACTGCTCAAATATCCTCTACGGGGTGGCCTGGTGTATTTTAAAGGAACCAATATTTGGCAGTCATACTAATTGAACAACTGAAAAACATAAATAGTATTGGAAAAATATTGAAAAAAATAAATCATCAGTAAAAAAGAGGTCAAAAATAGGGATAATGGTGATTCGTGGGAGAACAAAGTTCCCCAGAGCCATCATAAAGTAAAAAGATCCAATACCTTAAGTTGATTGTGTCAGGTGTAAAGTTCCAAGTGGCAGAGAGCTCCGGTCCTGGAGTACCTCTCTGTAGCAGAGCCAGTTGTGGAATGCTGCCTGTGGCCATCCCTGGCGTCCTAATATATGGGGTGTGGGCGTGGTAAAGTGGTGGGCGTAGCCTTATTTTAGATAGGATCTCTAATTCATTGGTGGTACAGTGGAGGGGGTGCGGCTTCAATTAGCCGCCGTCACTGTTTAGAAGAAGGCACCTTTCTATGATATATTGGAGGGGAGCGTCCACAAGCTTCCCTGTTGTCTAGGCAATGGACGCTTAACCTCCTCCTTCACTGTCTCCTCCCCTGCCATGACGTGAAGCCGTCTGCTTGCACGTATCCCATATGATGTGGGCGCGGAGTGAGGCGGGGAGAGAGGTGCGTCTGGTTGCCGGGGCAACGTCACTTGAGGAGTGCAAAATACTCACTATACCTCTCAGCAAATAGCTTGGGGTGTCTACTTTCCAAAATGGGGTCATTTGGGGGGGTTTTGTGCCACCTGGGCATTTCATGGCCTCCGAAACTGTGATAGGCAGTGAAGAGTGAAATCAAAAATTTACGCCCTTAGAAAGCCTGAAGGCGGTGCTTGGTTTTCGGGGTCCCGTACGAGGCTAGGCTCCCAAAAAGTCTCACACATGTGGTATCCCCATACTCAGGAGAAGCAACAGAATGTATTTTGGGGTGTAATTTCACATATTCCCATGGCATGTTTGAGCAATATATCATTTAGTGACAACTTTGTGCAAAAAAAAAAAAAAATGTGTCTCTTTCCTGCAACTTGTGTCACAATATAAAATATTCCATGGACTCGACATGCCTCTCAGCAAATAGCTTGGGGTGTCTACTTTCCAAAATGGGGTCATTTGGGGGGGGGTTGAACTGTCCTGGCATTTTATGCACATTTAGAAGCTTATGTCACACACCACCCACTCTCCTAACCACTTGAAGACAAAGCCCTTTCTGACACTTTTTGTTTACATGAAAAATTATTTTTTTTTGCAAGAAAATTACTTTGAACCCCCAAACATTATATATTTTTTTAAAGCAAAGGCCCTACAGATTAAAATGGTGGGTGTTTCATTTTTTTTTTCACACAGTATTTGCGCAGCGATTTTTCAAATGTATTTTTTGGGGAAAAAACACACTTTTTTAAATTTTAATGCACTAAAACACACTATATTGCCCAAATGTTTGATGAAATAAAAAAGATGATCTTAGGCCGAGTACATGGATACCAAACATGACATGCTTTAAAATTGCGTACAAACGTGCAGTGGCAGCAAAATAAATACATTTTTAAAAGCATTTAAAAGCCTTTACAGGTTACCACTTTAGATTTACAGAGGAGGTCTACTGCTAAAATTACTGCCCTCGATCTGACCTTCTCGGTGATACCTCACATGCATGGTGCAATTGTAGGTTTACATTTGACGCCAGACCGACGCTTGCGTTCGCCTTAGCGTGAGAGCAGGGGGGGACAGGGGTGTTTTTTTTTTCTTTTTTTTTTTTTTGCTTTTTTATCTTATTTTTAAACTGTTCCTTTCATTTTTTTTTTTAATCATTTTTATTGTTATCTCAGGGAATGTAAATATCCCCTATGATAGCAATAGGTAGTGACAGGTACTCTTTTTTTAAAAAATTGGGGTCTATTAGAACCTAGATCTCTCCTCTGCCCTCAAAGCATCTGACCACACCAAGATCAGTGTGATAAAATGCTTCCCCAATTTCCCAATGGCGCTGTTTACATCCGGCGAAATCTAAGTCATAAAATGCTTGTAGTTTCCGGTTTCTTAGGCCATAGAGATGTTTGGAGCCACTCTGGTCTCTGATCAGCTCTATGGTCAGCTGGCTGAATCACCGGCTGCATTATCAGGTTCCCTGTTGAGACAGGAGAGCCAGAGAAAAACACGGAAGACGGTGGGGGGGGGCATTTCCTCCCACTGCTTGTAAAAGCAGTCTAGAGGCTAATTAGCCGCTAGGATTGCTTTTACATGAAATCCGACCGCTGGCTGAAAAGAATGATACCAAGATGATACCTAAACCTGCAGGCATCATTCTGGTATAACCACTCAAAGTCGTGAATGGCGTACCTGAAGAAAAAAAAATGGTTAACAATAAAGCACAGTAAACGGTAAAGTATAAAAAATTGCATAACTGAAAAGCAAACATGATAAAACATAATAACAATAAAACATTGCAGAATAGAATACAGTAAAGAAGAGCAGAACAATAGAGAAAGAATAGAGAGAGAGAGAACAATGAAACGACAACTATTTTTTTTTATTCTATATATTTTTTTGTGGGTTTTTTTTTACACTTTTTTTTGTAACTGTAACTTTTATAACTGTAACCGGTTCCAGGTTCGGGTCTCTCAAAATGCGATTGGGAGACCCTGTGAAAGTGTGCCTAGTCTGTGCAATGCTGTACCCTACGCCAGTGTTTCTCAACTCCAGTCCTCAAGGCGCCCCAACAGGTCATGTTTTCAGGCTTTCCATTATTTTGCACAGGTGATTTGAGCAGTTTCACTGCCTTAGTAATTACCACAGCTGTTTCATCTGAGGGAAATCCTGAAAACATGACCTGTTGGGGCGCCTTGAGAACTGGAGTTGAGAAACACTGCCCTACGCTAATACTCAACTAGTGTATGGTAGCGTTCAAAACATTCACCAATGCAAAGACCAGGATTGTCAGGACAGGAGGGAAAATAATAGCGGGTTTCACGCCTATATCCGCGCTTGCTGCAGACAAACATCTTTTTTAAGGGGGGTTCGCTGGGTAGGGGTACTCGGGAGGACATAAAGAAAATGCCTCTCATGCAGCATCATTCACATCCCCAACTGCATTTGGTTGGGGATGTGAATGGGGGAAGTACGGGCGCTGCAGAAGTGGTGGGTTCCCAATTAGGATTGGTGAATGCAGCAGGAAGGGCACTATGGGCACGACGGGCCTGTTTGTCTTCTTCTTGGTGGCAGCCGGACACTACTTGTGCTTGCCACCTCACCAGCTTGAACTGCACTTATGGGACTCGCCACGTCACCAAGTGTTACTGCAGTGCTGGTTTGACTACGACCGGGGTGTACTAGGCCGCTGGCGCTTGCCAGTTCACCAAAACGCTACCAAAAAAACTGTTAGCGATCGCAGGGATCAGGCCTGACTCTGCGAACGCTGCAGTTATGCGTTTAGTGTTTTGTAAGTGACAGTGATCGATCGATACTGCACTTGGGTGGGCTGGGCCGGGTGGAGGGGCAAAACGCAGGTGCTAGCAGGTATCTGGGCTGATCCCGCTAACACTGCGTTTTTGGGAACCCTAAACTGCTGGGGACGCTAGTATAGATCTGATCGGATCAGATATTGATCCGTTCAGATGCTATACCACTAAGGGAGGTGTACGGTGCGTGCGTGGGTGTTAGCGGTACTGGCGCTAACCTGACGCTTCCTGGGGCTGGTGCTTGCCAGTTCACCAAAACGCTACCAAAAAAACTGTTAGCGATCGCAGGGATCAGGCCTGACTCTGCGAACGCTGAAGTTATGCGTTTAGTGTTTTGTAAGTGACAGTGATCGATCGATACTGCACTTGGGTGGGCTGGGCCGGGCGGAGGGGCAAAACACAGGTGCTAGCAGGTATCTGGGCTGATCCCGCTATCACTGCATTTTTGGGAACCCTAAACTGCTGGGGACGCTAGTATAGATCTGATCGGATCAGATATTGATCCGTTCAGATACTATACCACTAAGGGAGGCGTATGCTGCGTGCGTGGGTGTTAGCGGTACTGGCGCTTATCTGACGCTGCCTGGGGCGACGCATATCACCGCCGGGCGATCAGGGGGCTAAACCTTTATTCGGTAATAAACGGCGGGTGCCCTGACACTATAATAAATAAACGAACTAACCAGCGTCACCCGTAACGGTTATACGGTGATCAGTGGTGAAAAGGTTAACTAGGGGGCAATCAAGGGGTTAAAACATTTATTAGGTAGTATATGGGGGTCCCTGTCGCTATAAAACGCTGACAGCGAACCTAAATATTTACCTCCCTAACTAGCATCACCAGCGACACTAATACAGCGATCAGAAAAATGATCGCTTAGCGACACTGGTGACGGGGGGTGATCAAGGGGTTAAAACTTTATTAGGGGGGTTAGGGGGGTACCCTAGACCTAAAGGGGGCTAACACTTACTGCCCTACCACACTAACTGTCACAAACTGACACCATGCAGTAATCAGAAAAAAAAACTGCTTGGTGTCAGTGTGACGGGGGGCGAGGGGTGATTAGGGGGTGATCGGGGGGGATCGGGGGGTAAAGGGGGGTGTAAAGTGTGCCTGGCATGTTCTACTGTGTGTGTTGTGTTGTGCAACTCACTCAGATGTCTTCTCTCCTCGGCGCCGGAACGGAAACTGCCGAGCCGAGGAGAGATGACATCATTTCCTCTGCCTCTGTGTACTACACAGAGGCAGGGAAAGATTCTCATTGGCTGGGAGCGATCGCGAGGGGGGGCCACGAATGGATGGCCTCCCCCTCATCTCTGATCGCTGCCAGACCAAAGCCGACCGCCTTGGGCACCGGGGGGGGGTCCGATCGGACCCCCCGCCCGCAGGAAGGCAATCACGTACCAGGTACGTGATTTTGCCTGCCCGTGCCATTCTGCCGCAGTATATCTGCGTGAGGCGGTCGGCAAGTGGTTAAAGAGCAACTGTTATCTCTGTCTGAAATGGTGCTCTTTAAATGTAAGGACTCATTCTTGCTGGTAGTTAGAATCTTTAATAATTGCAAACAAAATGAAGGTTTCCAATTTAGAATAATAAGCTGTCAGGTTAGTAAAACAGTGATATCAGAACCGATTCAATCATACAGTTTGTAGTGTACACAGATTTGCAAAACAATGGGATAAAGGAATCTTTCTGAACTTTTGTTTTATCTCATGGTTACATGTTATCTCAGCTTGCACAGCTTGGATTTATTAAATGAGCTTACCAAAAATTTAAATATTGCAGAATATACAGCCTCCTGCTACATAACTAAGCTCCATTTCATGCTGAATAAACTAAATTATTAATGTATCTTAAATAGAAAACTATCTTTTAGATAGATTTTTACTCCAAAAGCATTTTATTAAAATAAGTTTGATTTAAATCAAAAAATTTGATTTAACCACTTGGCGACCAGCTCACATTCATATATGTCGGCAAAGTGTCTCGTTCCTGCGAATCGCTGTACCCGTACGTCGGCTCCTTTTAAGAGCCATAGCAGGCGTGCGCCGGCATGAGACGGGGGGCCCAAGGCGCTTGGCCAGCAGGCGCGATGACCGCCGGCCACCCGCGATCGAGGGCATGAGAGCCAGAATGGGGATTTGTGTATGTAAACACACACATTCTTGTTCTGACAGGAGAGGAGAGACAGATCTGCTGTTTGTGTTCCCTCACACATGAGGGAACACATTTAACCCCTTGATTGCCCCCTAGTGTTAACCCCTTCCCTACCAGTGACATTTATACAGTAATCAGTGCATTTTTATAGCACTGATCACTGTATAAATGTCAGTGGTCCCAAAAAAGTGTCAAAAGTGTCGGATCTGTCCACCGCAATGTCGCAGTCCCGCTAAAAATCTCAGATCACCAACATTACTAGTAAAAAAAAAAAATAATAAAAATGCCATAAATCTATCCCCTATTTTGTAGACACTATAACTTTTGCGTAAACCAACCAATATATGCTTATTGCGATTTTTTTTTTATACCAAAAATATGTAGAAGAATACATATTGGCCTAAGCAGATGAAGACATTTTTTTGGGATATTTATTATAGCATAAAGTAAAAAATATTTTTTTTTTTTCAAAATTGTCGCTCTTTTATTGTTTATAACACAAAAAATAAAAACCGCAGAGGTGATCAAATACCACCAAAAGAAAGCTCTATTTGTGGGAGAAAAAGGACGTCAATTTTGTTTGGGTACAACATTGCACGACAGCGCAATTGTCAATTAAAGCGACGTAGTGCCGTATCGCAAAATATGTCCTGGTTATTAAGGGGGGAAATATTCTGGGGCTAAAGTGGTTAAATAAAAAAAAAATCAGATTTAAATTAAAAAAATCTGATTTTTTTTTTTTTTTTAAATAATCGATTTTTATCCACCCTGTTTAGCAGTGATATACTTTGAAATGCAAGCTTTTTTAATGTTAGTTTCTTTTTTTGGGCAAATTACTTGCATTTGAATACTTTTTTTAAAGCCAATAAAAGGCATCACATAGACAGACAGTACTTTTTTAGCTTTCCACCTGCATGTAGCAATGTATTATATCTATTTTAATTTTAGGATGCCTTCATACTATGTACCAGAGAGTACTGCATCAGTTTTCATCTCACCCTGGATCAGTTTTCTGTTAAGATTTGTTGCATGTAGAAAATATACTTTACTGTGTATGCTTTTCTTTTAAATCTGTTACTTCTACGCTGCCTTTGAAGGATCTGAGACTGATGTTTTGTAGCATCTCCTATGCAGGCTTTGCAGGGTTCTGCAGCAAAGTTAATTTTGTTGACGAAAATATTTCCGTCAGGTTTTCAGCCATGAAAACTAAACAAAAATCAATTCAAATTGTTGTCAATTGACGAAAATTATGCCGAAAATCAATTCCCATTTTCACCAACAAACAAAATTGGAATGAAAATGTGAGGGAGGGACATTTACCCAACTGAATTTCTGCCTTCCTCTGATCACTGCCTGTCTGTTAAAGCCCCAGCCCCCTGACAAGATGTATTGACTGAGAGATGCAGGCTTCCTCTGTCTGCCTGTAGCCTGGGAGTTCTGGAACAAATCTCTGCAAACCACGTGGTGAGTGTTTGCCCTTCCAGCAAGGTAGCAGCGCTTAGCACTATGTAAAATAACAGCCTCTCCAGACCAGTTCTCTACCCTGTGTACTCCCTCACTCTCATTTACTTCCCTATCCCCACTACATGTTGTTAGATTTTTACTCCAGGAGTAAATAATGAGTTTGGACATTTTAGAGAAATGCTTAAATGATGCTTTGCAATTGAACGAAAACCATTCGATTTTAGTTGACTAAAATGTACTGGAGATTTTAGTAGACTAAAATACGACTAAAACTAAAACAATTTAGATGACTAAAATGCAACTAAAACTAAAATGGCATTTTAGTAAAAAAACTATGACTAAAAGTAAATCGAAATTTGACATCAAAATTAACACTGTTCTGGAGTCTATACATTTAGCATAGCCGAGGCAAGAGGAGATACTGGAACTCTGTTTTGAAGATAACCTGTTTACTAAAGACTTCATATGAAAAAGGAATTAAATTGAATTTAAAACACCACTAGATATAGAGAAGTCTGCCAGATTCTAGCAGCACACAACCTTGTTACATCTACAGACCATACTACCCAGAGATGTCTGAATCTTGTGTTGAAAGTCCAATATAACACAAACACATTACAAAGCAAGATTGAATAGACTAAGTAGCTCTCTTGGTACAGACAAGTTTAAACTTTTTGTCTTGAACCACCGAGTTCTGCACCTCCTCATCTCCTTATCTATGGCATCCAAAGCCTTTCACCAAAAAGTGGAGCCTACTGTAGATGCCAAACAGCAATATGACGGAAACCATACTAGATTGAGTGGTTTGTGCACATGTGCTGAGTCCAGAACAGGTCTTGGTTCCAGTCTGTGTAACACATAGTAAAAGATTGCGAGCTCCCAGGCCTAACGGGAGCACTTTCATATGGAGCACAGTTTCTATACCCCCACCTTCCTCTCACACATTCATTAGCCCTTTACCAGGTCCCAGATGTCTTGCGACCACAGGACAAAGTGTAGGACATTTTCAAGCAGCTCTATTCAAAGAGGCAGGGGGTGTACTGCCATGAACCACTCACCAACAATCCCCAACAGACACCAGCAGACACCATTTTTTAAAACCCTTCATGTAAAAATAATAATCCTGCAACAGCAGAATTTCGACCTTAAAGTGATTGTAAAGTCTTGTTTTTTTTTTTAATAACAAATATATTATACTTACCTGCTCTGTGCAGTTGGTTTTGCACAGAGCAGCCTGGATCCTCCTCTTCTCTGGTGCCTCTTCACTGCTCCTGGCCCCTCCCTCTTGTTGAGTGCCCCCACAGCAAGCAGCTTGCTATGGGGGCACCCGAGCCGAGCTGCAGCTCTGTGTGTTCATTCAGACACGGAGCTGCCTTTTCGGCCCTGCCCCCTCTCTCTCCTGATTGGTTAAATTACTTTGACAGCAGCGGGAGCCAGTGGCACCGCTGCTGTGTCTCAGCCAATCAGGAGGGAGAGTCCTAGACGGCGGAGGGACTCGTTGATTGGTGACAATGATATATGTTCCTCAGGGTGGGTCCTGGGCCCCCATACCCATTTTAAGGCCAATAACTAGAATATAAGCCAGCCAAGTGGGGACTAGCAAAATTAACAAGTCAGTTCCCATAGACTGCAATGGTATTTGTTGTATAACTTATGCCCACGTTAGGCTCTTTGTTTGCCCCCTGGACCAGGGGGTGTTTGTCCCAGTTGTAATTTTGTAACGTGCTGGATGATGTGCTTCATATTGGACAGGGGGCTGGCTTATTTTGTGCTAGCTGCATTTGGGTTGGTCTGGGCATGCTCAGGGACTTTGTTTTTTTTTGTGTGTGTGAACAGCACTTGGATTTTTCTGGGTATGCTCAGAGAGTTTTCCTTTTGGGTTAGTAATTTAAGGACATCCTTAACAGGTATACCCACTTTGAAGTAATGTCTCTTAATGTCTCTACACTGGGTGAACTTGCATTTTGTGTGTTTCATGGACTGTGCATGTGTTTTCAATTGCCCCATTAGCACACAAACCTATGTTATATAAAGCTTGCAGATAGCATTCTTTACCTTGCCCTGAAAAGAGGCCAGATTGTTTGTGTGTATGTGTGTGTGTGTGTGTGTGTGTGTGTGTGTGTGTGTGTGTGTGTGTGTGTGTAGAGAATACATTTGGTTGTCCTTATGGAGTTTGTAACACATGTATTTTCTCTTTCTATTTTGTCTGTTATGTCTTTGCAAAACAGATGTAAGCAAGAGCAATTAAGTAGAGCAAGAATTTTTTACTTTTGTTTATTTTCTTTTTTTGGGAAGGGGGGATATTTTTGCCTGAAATATTTTTGTCAATGTGTGTTTGTAGGTTGTTAGTTTCACTTTGATTTAATTGTCTGTGCTGCATTATTTTGCAATATCTTCCTCAAGATGTTGTGACTAAAATGTTTAAATCCTTAAGAGACTGTCCGTTCGTGGGCACAGTCCTTTTAACTCCTGTTAATTTCCTCTGCCAAATGGTCAGACCTCAAAACCATATTCTTTTAGTGTTTCAAATTAACACGTGTAATTTTTTGCTTTCCTTGCTCTTTTCCAAGTCCTGTTTTGTTGACCAATAAAATTTGTAGCAAATCTTTACGTTTTATGTGTTTTGTTAATAATTTGTTTTGCAGATGCATGCTCAATCCAATTAATGCATTTTACACTCCCCCCCTCCCAAACAATTTTCATGCAACAGATTTCCAAGCTGCAGCTTAACTAGGCTGATTGCAAAACATAAAAAAGGTGTGATTTGTCTAAAAGCTACTTTCCTGGTGTCTTCATAGTAGCATATGCATAGATTGTGCGTATGCTGCCATGGATAGGCACCAGGAAAGGAAAATTACAGAGAGGTATCTATTCAATTTTCTGTTTTAGCGTAGTGGTTCTCAAGTACCCCTGACAGGACATGTTTTGGGAATTTATCCTAGCAAAAATGGCTGTGCAAAATACCAAGCCATTGACTGTGATTTAAACCACCTGTGCAAGATGAAGGAAAACCTGCAAACATGGCCTGTTGGGGGTACTTGAGGACAGGGTTGAGATCCACTGATTTAAAGCACTGAGCTAAAATCTAGCTCAAGAAAATCCTATTGTAATTGTGGGCATTTGAGGGAAACCGAGTGTTAGAACCCCTACTTGTGTTTTTTAGGTTGATCTTTGTGTCACTTTTCTGAAAATTGGCTTCACTTCCTGTCACATAGCCAAACAGGAAGTGAGGGTAAAACCCTACCAATGTCTTTCCTTCCATGCACTTCCATGAGCGGGGCATGGTGGTGGGAAGAAATTAGCAGTAGCACAAGCAACTTCCTGGAGGGGCGTGATGTCATTCCTGTGTGCTGGCCATCGCTTCCGGGATGGTGGATACCGCACTCCACCAATCCCTTCAGAATCCACCTTCAGTTTGACAAAAAACTTCAATTTGCTATTAAAGATCCCCAGACAATTAGCCTGAAGCCTCCCTTCACTGAAGAGCAGTATCTCTTCAAAAAGGCCACAACCAAGGCAATGTCAGTGAAGGGGTTAAACAGGTGAACAACCAATGGTTTCTCCTCCATAGCATACAAGGGTTCCACTATGAAAGGCCTTACAGACCTTAAACATGGTTAGCTTTTTCCAATTCTTTACACTTCTCAATAACTCCCGTGCAAAAATTGCTATGCACAAAAGAAACATCATAGTCTCTTGGTGCTG